>NC_057800.1:421787301-421797883 GCF_018294505.1 Triticum aestivum
TCTCTCTCTCTCTTATAATTCTGTTCTGTTTTATCTTTTCTATTTTCTGCAATTTGTTTTTGATTGATTTAAAATATCAAATCATTTTATAAAATCCTGGAAACAGTTATGGGTGCTTTCTGAATTATTTCAGTGACCCCTAACAATTTCCAACATTTATTTGAACATTTAAATTATTTATAGTATTTAAATGCCCAAAGTCAAATACAATATGGTTTAATTCAGTGACCAAATATGTCCTGCAAAAATATAAACCATTTTTGGTAGATGCTTCCACCTCAAACCAGAAATGTTGAACATTTTTAGAGGACATTTTGAGTTCAATGAAAAAGGTTTTATTTTGACCCTAGTTGAATTCATTTGGTGCTAGGGCTTAGTCAATCCCCATCTCAGGTTTAAATGAAATTTAAACATGATGTAACATTCTAATGCAAGCACTAGGCATTGTCAGAACTAGGGATGTGACAACTCACCCCCACTAAACAAGAATCTCGTCTCGAGATTCAAGCGTAGGGTAAAGTGAAAGGTAACGCAGACTAGTATAATCTTCACGATCCAGGGTGCACTTCAAATGGGCGTTGATTCGTCCACCATCATTGTCTCGAAGTCTTGCTCTGAGAACTCCTGTCAACATGACATGGAGGGAAGAAGACTCTAGAAGGGTCGATCTCCTCGAAGATCGAACAACTCACGGAATGAGACATAGGACCATCTCTCGGGTTGAGATGCGAGATACACATCAAGAGGGGTGGAGAGAGACGGATGACGAAGGTTCACTAGGTAGACAACAATTTCACGCTTAAGAAGGTGGTAAGCGATTGTCATCGTAGCGAGGAGTTGAGTTGCCATGATACCATAACGATACACCTTAGGGAAGGTGACTCGTAGAGATATCCCCTTAAGTGGCAAAAAGAATTACTTTTGATTCAGAGATCATTGAAACTCTTTATACCAGCCTAAGGCAATCACAAGCGATCATTTGGAGGGGGTCGGTAGAATGGCATACTCAAACTTGGATGATGTGGATTACCTTGTTGAAGACAACGTAATGGATGAATTTGCTTATCACCGGAAATGGAAGAGACCCATGGTAGAATGACACATCGGCGGTGCAAGCTAGGAACAAAATGCAAATGCTGGGAATGATTCTGGTAACTGGGGAAGAATCCAACAATAGGGAGTGAATTCACTGTTTGAGAAGGCCACAGCATTGCCGAGGAAACTGAGAGCAAACCCAGTTAGTGCCGATGATAACACCTAGCGCTTGTGCGTGCTCTCAAGAACTTGAGCATTTCCATAATCATCAAGATTCTACCAATATCCGTGTCAAGGATCCTGGCAACACAACTTGCTACCATGATGAATGATGATGGATGATGCAGATGCAAAGGAAGATAACACCTTCTCAGGTTTCATCTTAGCGAGCCAAGGAACAAAATCTGGACGATCGACCGAGAGACATTTAGCACTCCGCTTCTAATGTTCTCCTTGATGTGCTAGTGTAACCCATTCATAGAAATGGTCTGGTATTTAGGACATCAAGTAAAAGGTCGGACTTCGGGATCTCAAAAATCCATAGGGCAACTAAGGAGTAAATCCTACGAAATCCCTATGGGGAGGTGGCCAACTTCATCGATCAAGATATTATAATAACAGGTCTTCCGGCTGGGTGTGTTGGCCACGACATCCACTTTATCGGTTATCGAGGGACCAATATTATAGATCTTGGGAAATGTTCCAACCATCATATCTGCCTGAGATTCAGATCTGGTTGGTGTCAGGATATTCCAGACTCATCGAGTCTAGGAAGAAAATGAAAGTTTGCAACACAAATCGACGAGATGACGTTGCGAGATTCTCGGGAAATGAACTATGATAGCAAGCTCCAAAACATGAGTTGGTTCTGCTACAAACATGTGAACACGCTGCCTCAGACAAACATGATCACATGGTAGTCTTACAATAAAACACTACCGAGTTCTGGTTGGGAACCATCAGCGAGGATATCGAAGTTCTTTCATAAGTCCGGATTAGCTCTTATGAACATACTCCTTCTCCTTGAACAAATCAGTCAGTGGCTTGGTGTGCTAGGATATACATATGGAATGAAGATGATCAGTCTAACGGACCATAGAATTCTTCGCACGTGCATGACCGACTTGGGGTGATTCCAAAGGAGCAAAAACAAACTTTCTCGAATTCACGACGGCAGCTTACATCAAAATGCCCGTGAATCAAAGGAAGTCACTTCTTTCATCAAACAAGTACTTCATGAGCTAGCATGAAGAAAATGCTTTCAAAAGTTTCCAACACTAACTTAATGTTCAACAACATCATGGAGGAGATAAGGATGTTGTCAATGGACTCAACAACAACTCATCGGAATTTCCATATCACTGGACTTCCACCATCGTGTGAACACGGTGATAGCATTGGTCAGACCCAAAAGATATAATGGTGTATGCTCGAGGGATCAACCACGAGAAAGACAACATTACGAGCATCGTTGGTTCTGACTTGATTTGACGATAGCCCACATTCAAATCAAAGGATTGATAAGACGATAGGTCCAGCAACTGATCACAGGGACCAATCGATGAAGATATCATCTTTCTTCAGCACACACTACACAAGAATATCCCTTTGAAACGAACTAAGTCAGGCAAGCTTTTATCTTCCAACTCTCCAAGTTGTTGTTTAGCTTGACCAACTAGCTCAGGGGTATCCCACACAGATCCTTGGAGAAGGGGTGGTTTACAGGAATAAACCAACTTGATCACGAACTCAACATAGCGGTCAGGTGACAACCTGGTAATATTTCCGAGAAGATATACGGAAAATCACGAACCACCGATATGTTACTAAGCTCGAGAACAATCTCGCTTTTGAGGGCAAGACGATATGATCAAATGAGTGAGGACTTGACAAGATCCTAACTCATCAATCGAGGGGTGCACCGAGATAAGGACTAGGTAGCACGATCAGTCTTAGAGGGATGATTTAAAAAACCAACATGCTAAGACTGAAGTTATTATCCTTTAACTACCAAGCAACGAGGTTGCTGGGAGTATTGATTTCACACACCATGATTCACTTGTCGGCACTCCGGCTGCAACAACACGGAACCGAGGAATGAAAAAGGATGGCGAGAAGTATCACTATGTCAAGAATTCACAAAAGGTGGTGCAACTCTCATGAAATTCCTGTCATAAAGAAGGTAATACTTCAGGGTAGAGCAGACCAGAAGCTGGATTGTAACTTGATCTGCGGAACACAACTACTTTGACCCAATCCTAAATATGGATGAGGTACTGGAGTTTGTTTCTCCTATTCATTCTGAAATAGAATGGCCTGGCGGACCACAAGGGTAATAGGCATCGACGAACGAATGCACGCATACTCCTGACTATCAATTGATAGACGAGGGTCAGAAGACAACTAAAGAGGGACAACTCAAAGGAACATACAACTTTCTGAGTTGTGGATGCATAAATTAGTATGTCGAACCGAGTTCAACATAATTCTTCCGGATAACCCATGCAGAAAGGTAGAACTGGCAGAGTCACGATTTATGAATGGAGAACTCCTCAAGAGTACTCTAATTGTGATCTTTTGATCCAATAAACATCTGCCATAAGCGGTTCATAGTATTTGGAAGAAGGAAATACCACGGACCTCGAGGACTATCGCAAAGTTACTAATATCCTAAAGGAACTAGCAAACACTATCAACATGAGGTAAGTAGAGTGAATCTCGGGTTCAAAGCCCAAGGAGTAGAATACCTACTACTAAGTGGCATCACGGGATGCTTTCGAGAATAAAAGCCGGAATCATCACACTGAGATCACAAAACATTGCTAGATTACTAGGTGACTCCCTAAACACCTAGGGCCATAATAGTAACTCCAACATAATGTCAAGGTAACGGAGTACCTCAACTCACTGATTAGTGTGGTTAATCTGGCCCATGGGAACATTGAAACGGGAAGAAAGGATTTGCAAATGCATCAGACTACTTAGAAACCTGGGATGACTCGGACAGCATAACGGCTGTAAATGCTCAGAAAAGATTTGAGACATTCACAAAAATGGTGGCATAACCACTCAAAAGCACAATATCACGGTTTCGAGATCAACAATTAACATATAGAAGATAGTAGGAACTGAACTGAGGCTTGAATCAACAATCTTATAAGCCTACGGATTAGTAAGACGTGATCCTGATAGAAAGAAGAGATAGCCTAGTTCTTAATCCCCGTGGAAGAGAAGATGATGACTCAGATCAGAAGGCCATGAGGTCTAAGGAGTAAAAAGAGCCTTACGTTCCATCCCACAATCAATTCCCTTATATAACTAAAGAATTTCTAGACTCAACTTCGACCAGTTTGGCTTGGTAATCCTACAGGCAGTCAAGCTCTGATACCAACGCTGTCAGGACCCCGACTCAATGCCACATAGATCTAGCATGTAACACTTCATATCTCTTTGCGGCCTCACGCACGGTATTCCCACGGGTGTCGCCTTACCTTTACCCGGGACCGTTTGCGCCTTTTGGCACACGTATATGACAGTGTCGCTAGCATCCATATGATAAGGAGCCTGGGCTGACATGGCTAGTCGTAAACCCAAAGTGGCACAAACTTACAGGGACAGGCATCCATGACCCAGCATCGAACGTGTCGGTCATCAGCGAGTGAATCCAGGCTGTAGCACTGGGCTAGCAGGACTCCGGTGAACCGGGCTGTAGCGGGCTAACAGGACTCCGGTATTCATCGCGTGACATTTCCCCGAAGGGACAGACACATGAATGAAGAAGGACACATGCCGGCCAGCCTAAGTGTTCCGGAGCAGTAGCAAGCTACCATGGCTCAGTGGAAACACTAGGAGACATTTCCCGGTAAGAGAGGCTACTAAAGATAAACAACTAGATGGTCAGATCCCACACATACCAAGCATTTCAATAACATACACACAATATGCTCGATATGTGCAAATACAACATGGCATCACAACATGACTCTACGACTCAAGTAATTTATTCACTAGGCTCCGAGGAGCGAGATATTACAAACAGGGGTCTCACGACCCAACATTCAGAGCATACAAAACAAAGCACAAGCGGAAGCTATCATGTCTGAGTACAGACATCTATAAATGAAAAAGGCTGAGAAGCCTGACTATCTATCAGATCCTGCCGAGGGCACAAGATCGTAGCTGAGGTAACAAGCTAAACGTCAAAGTCCACGTGGAACTACTAGTGAGACTGAAGTCTCTCTGCAAAACATAAAATAGGCAAACGTGAGTACAAATGTACCCAGCAAGACTTACATCAGAACTAACTACATATGCATCATTATCAACAAAGGGGATGGTGGGGTTTAACTGTAGCAAGCCAGCTTTGACTCGGTGGCTATCCTGAACTACGACTGCAATGTAACTCTTTTGAGGTGGCGCACACGAGTCCACATATTCACCATATCAATACACCACTATGGATCCGCTCCCGTCTCCCTACGAGAACGCCATCCATAGCACTCACGCTTATCTTGCGTATTTTAGAGTATCCACTTTCACTTGTCTATGAACTGATATAAGCAATCCAGAAGTCCTTTTCCGCGGACACAGCTATTCGAATAGATTAGGTTAACCCTGCAGGGGTGTACTCCTTCATACACGCTCTCACCACTTACCATCGTTTACACGACATGTACTCGGCAACCTTCAAGCGGAAGCCCAACGTGGGTGTCGGCCACGGCCTACCTAAACACTCAAGTCTCTAGTCCAGGTTTATCGCCTATTCGGGTTCCATCCATGAGGAGATCCGGCCGGAGTTTCGCTCACAGCCCCAAACGATGTGTACAGGGTTCCGTGACACCAAACGGGCGCCCGGTTTACCCGGCCACGTGCCTACCGCATCACAGCCCACCCCTACGGTCAGCGCTGCGCACGGCCTCCAGCATACTACAAACACCAGAAACTACTTGCAACTCCTGGACAGAGGACAAGGGTGATCAAGAAGCCGAGAGGGTCCATTGGTTTTGGGCCCAATGCGTGGTAGTAGCTGAATCATGGATCACAAACACAGAACTCAGTTCCTGAGGACGGCTTCAATGAGACAACCCACCATGTACTCCTACATGGCCTCTCACCGACACCTTTTACCAAATCGTGTTCACACACTTAGCTCACACACAGTAGGACATGTTCACACGCCTCTGATTCATCCCGGATGAATCAGACCTGACACAACTCTAAGCAGTAGCAGGCATGATAAACAAACATAAATGAGTAGGCACATCAGGGCTCAAACAACTCCTACTCATGCTAGTGGGTTTCATCTATTTACTGTGGAATGACAGGTTATGCAGAGGATAAAGGGGTTCAGCTACCGCAGCAAGTAACAGTTGAATCGTTGTTGTCCTAATGCAGTAAAAGAGAGCAGGAGCGAGAGAGTGGGATTTTATCGGAATGAACAAGGGGGTTTTGCTTGCCTGGCACTTCTGAAGATAACATTGAGTCTTCATCAGTGTCAACGATCACGTCGTCGGTATCACGTCTATCGAGAGGGGACAAATACCGGCAAATACAGAAAAACACGATCAATGCAATGCACAATATGATGCATGCTATGACATGGCAATATGAATGTGTTTTGGGCTAATGCACCTAAAACCAGATTAAATGAAGTTGGTTTGAATCCAAGATTCAAATTCAAACTCCATATGTGATTAATTAAATGCCCTTTATATGATTTGTGCTAAACAGTAGTGATAAGTTGTTCTAACATGCATGAAAATGGTACAGATGGATTCCTTGAATTTTTCTGATAATTTTTCATATATAAATTATTTAATTTGGAGTTACGGTTAATTTTCTATGATTTATTGAAGTTTTAGGCATTTTCTGAAACTTCCTGAATATTTAGAATTAAAATAATTCCAGAAAATGAATTATGGCGTCAGCATTGCGTCACTATGACGTCAGCAGGTCAACAAACGCTGCTGGTGGTCAAACCTGACCAGTGGGGTCCACTGGTCAGTGACTGAGGCTGGTTAGTGTCAATGGCAGGTGGGGCCGGGTCAACAGACACGTCAGCAGGTCAATACTGACGTGTGGGGTCGGTCAACGTCCATGTCAGCGTGGTCAAAGCTGACGGGTGGGGCCCATGTGGTTAGTTAAACTAAATAGAAAAAATACTAATCCTAATTAGGCGCAGGGGCCCACATGGCAGTTGTGACACCCCCGATTTAATCGTACACTAATCATGCACGCAAATGTGTACGATCAAGATCAGGGACTCACGGGAAGATATCACAACACAACTCTACAAATAAAATAAGTCATACAAGCATCATAATACAAGCCAGGGGCCTCGAGGGCTTGAATACAAGTGCTCGATCATAGACGAGTCAGCGGAAGCATCAATATCTGAGTACAGACATAAGTTAAACAAGTTTGCCTTAAGAAGGCTAGCACAAACTGGGATACAGATCGAAAGAGGCGCAGGCCTCCTGCCTGGGATCCTCCTAAACTACTCCAGGTCGTCGTCAGCGGGCTGCACGTAGTAGTAGGCACCTCCAGTGTAGTAGTCGTCATCGACGGTGGCGTCTGGCTCCAGGGCTCCAGCATCTGGTTGCGACAACCAGGAAGGAAGGAAAGGGGAAAAAGGGGGGAGAAAGCAACCGTGAGTACTCATCCAAAGTACTCACAAGCAAGGAGCTACACTACATATGCATGGGTATATGTGTAAAGAGGCCATATCAGTGGACTGAACTGCAGAATGCCAGAATAAGAGGGGGATAGCTAATCCTGTCGAAGACTACGCTTCTGGCAGCCTCCGTCTTGCAGCATGTAGAAGAGAGTAGATTGAAGTCCTCCAAGTAGCATCTTCAAGTAGCATCTCATAGCATAATCCTACCCGGCGATCCCCTCCTCATATCCCTGAGGTAGAGCGACCACCGGTTGTATCTGGCACTTGGAAGGGTGTGTTTTATTAAGTATCCGGTTCTAGTTGTCATAAGGTCAAGGTACAACTCCAAGTCGTCCTGTTACCGAAGATCACGGCTATTCGAATAGATTAACTTCCCTGCAGGGGTGCACCACATAGCCCAACACGCTCGATCCCATTTGGCCAGACACACTTTCCTGGGTCATGCCCGGCCTCGGAAGATCAACACGTCGCAGCCCCACCTAGGCTCAACAGAGAGGCCAGCACGCCGGTCTAAACCTAAGCGCACAGGGGTCTGGGCCCATCGCCCATAGCACACCTGCACGTTGCGTACGCGGCCGAAAGCAGACCTAGCCTAGTGGCGTTCCAGTCCAATTCGGCGCGTGCCGCTCCGTCGCTGACGTCTGAAGTGCTTCGGCTGATACCACGACGTCGGGATACCCATAACTACTCCCACGTAGATGGTTAGTGCGTATAGGCTCGTAGCCAGACTCAGATCAAATACCAAGATCTCGTTAAGCGTGTTAAGTATCCGCGAACGCCGAACAGGGCCAGGCCCACCTGTCTCCTAGGTGGTCTCAACCTGCCCTGCCGCTCCGCCACAAAGTAACAGTCGGGGGCCGTCGGGAACCCAGGCCCACCACTACCTGGATGGAGCCACCTGTCCTTTCAGCCCCCTCATCAGAATCGCTTGCGGGTACTCATCGAGCTGACCCGACTTTAGTCACCATCTGTATAGTATGTATGTATGTATAGTATATACCCGTGATCACCTCCCGAGTGATCACGGCCCAATAATATAGCAAGGCAGACTGACAAGAATGTAGGGCCAATGATGATAAACTAGCACCCTATACTAAGCATTTAGGATTGCAGGTAAGGTATCAACAGATGTAGCGACAATGTCAGGCTATGCATCAGAATAGGATTAACGAAAGCAGTAACAGGCTACACTACTCTAATGCAAGCAGTATAGATAAGAGTAGGCGATATCTGGTGATCAAAGGGGGGGGCTTGCCTGGTTGCTCTGGCAAGAGAGAGGGTCGTCAACTCCGTAGTCGAACTGGTCAGCAGCAGCGTCGGTCTCGTAGTCTACCGGAGATAAGAGGGGGAAGAAACAATGAATACAATGCAAACATAAACACGACGATGCGTGACGTGACAATGAGCGGTGCTAGGTGTGCCCTAACGTGGTATGAGGTGGTACCGGTTAAGGGGGGAAACATCCGGGAAAGTATTCCCGGTGTTTCGCGTTTTCGGGCAGAGGAGCCGGAGGGGGAAAGTTGCGAGTTCGATAGGTTAGGGGTGTGTGGAGGACGAACGGACTGCGTATCCGGATTCGTCTCGTCGTTCTGAGCAACTTTCATGTACAAAGTTTTTTCATCCGAGCTACGGTTTATTTTATATGATTTTTCAAAGTTTTAAACAATTTCTAAATTTTTTTGAATTTATTTATTATTTCAGAATTAAAGGTGAAATTGCTAAGTGTACCCACAGCTTGTACATAACAATGTACTAAAGGGGCTGACAGGTGGGGTCCAGTTGACTTCCCAGTCAACAGTCAACTGGGCCGTTGACTGGTCAAAGGGGTCTAGTGGGACCCTCCTGTCAATGACTAGACTAGTCCAGTCAGCAGTTTGACTTGGTCAAACTGGACAGCGGGCCCACCTGTCATTGGCTATACTGTTAATTAACAGTAGTTAATTAGGTTAAGTAGTTAATTAGGTTAATTAAATTAGGATTAATTAAGTTAATTAATTAATTAATTAATTTAATTTATTATTATTATTATTATTTTATTCCCCCTTTTTTTTGGTGCGGGTCCACATGGCAGTGGCCCGAACCGGCCGCAGCTGGGCACCCGTGGCTGCATAGGGCGCCGACGGTCACTGCGGTCGTGCACGCCGTGGGCAGCAGGGGGAGGCCGGGGTAGGGGCGGAGCAGAGCAGCACGGCGGCAGGTGGGGCACGGCAGGGGGCGCGCGAGCACGCGGGAGCAAGCAGCAGCAGCAGAGCGGGGCCGCCAACGTGGGGCGCCGTCAAGCGCGGCGGCCAGCCGCAGCAGCGGGGACCGAGGCGGGGCGAGGGGCATGGCCCCGAGCGGCTTGCGCGGGTGCGGGACGGTGAGCAGCAGGCGCGGGGGGGCTCTCCGTGCGGCGCAGCGGGGCGAGGCCACTACGGCGACGGGGCTCGCCCGGCCCGACTGGTCCCTGGCGCCGGCTGGGACGGAGGAGGGCGCATGCCAGGGCAAGGGAAAGGGGCAGAGTCGGGACGGCGGACGGCACGGAAGCTCACCGCGGGAGCGTGGGGTCTAGGCAACGACGCGCGGGGAGCGGCTTGGGGAGGGGGTCGAGGAGGTCGGCGGTTCGACGGGGAGGCAGGCCGGCGAGGGAGTCCGGGCGGCGATGGACGAGGGCGAGGCGATGCGGCGTCGCGGCGATGGGGTCGGGAGCGGCTGTTGCCCCCCGATCCAGATCCGTTTGTGAGGGGGAGCGATGAGCGAGAGGGGTTGCGGGGGCGCGAGGATGAGGGTGGAGGTCCGGCGGCGGCGGGCGTCGCCAGGGAGGCGGCGGCGTCCGAGCCCTCCCCTTTCTCGATCCAGATCGGGATCGATGGGGGGGGGTGGAGGAGAGAC
>NC_057800.1:421798346-421799565 GCF_018294505.1 Triticum aestivum
GTGGGGTGGCTCGGTCCGAGTGGGCCGGCCAGTTGGGCCGAGGCCCAGGTGGGCCAAGGGGGACTTTTATTCTTTTTTTTTGTTTTGTTTTGTTTTCTCTTTTGTATTTTCTTTTTATTTATTTTACCTTTTCTGTCTTAGTTTTGTTTCCTATTATTTTAGTTTTATTAAAATATACACGTAGCATTTAATTTAGTATTTCAACTTAGTCCATAGTCACAAAAAGTCTAATCCGCAAACAAATTAGTTTGACATTTTATTAATTACAAAAGGTATTTAAATAATTGTTTTCACTATTGTTTTAATTGCTTTAGGGCCTTTAAATATTTTATCGAAGTTTGGTTTCTCCACCATAATTACCTATGTATTATTTGGTTCACTCCGAACATTTAACTTTTCATATTTGAAAACTTTTATTGTTTGCTCGATTTTGAATTTGAAATTCGAACTAGGTTCCGAACTAACGCGAGTTTATCCACAGTAACCGAGGTGACGTGGCATCATTAGTGGGGATTACTGTACCTTAATTACCCGGGCGTCACAGCAGTGGCTCATAGGGTGATTAGCCCCTAATTAAGTGGCCACATCGGCCCGCCGGAGTTTGGCCGGCGGTGACCACAGAGCACGGCGGAGCACGCCGGACTTGCGCTAGGGGCATCGGATTCGCGCGCTGAGGGCACCGGGGCGTAGCCCGGGCTCTCCCGCATCTGATGGGGTAGGTGGGAGGCTTTGGGGACGCCGGGGCTCGCCGGAGTGGAGGCCGCGGCGGCTGCCGGAGCTCGGGTTTGGGCGGAGCGAGGTTACGGAGCGCTAGGGGGCTGGCTGAGGGGGCTATGCGGACTCCTGGGGCAGCTAGGAGCACGCTAGGCTCGTCGGACTGGCCGCAACAGCACGTCAGTGCCATGCCCGGCGTCCATGGCGGACGGCGGCGCTCGGTACGGTGGCTAGCATGGCTACTGCACGGGAGACCAACGGGGAGAGAGGGGAAACGTAGGAGAGCTCACGGAGGGGCTAGCGGAGGAGACGACGAAGTCGGGGAAGCTCTGGATGCGCCGAATCGGTGGAGTCGATCTCCGGGCACCGGAGGTGAAGACGACGATGCTCCGGTCGACTGCGGCCTCCTCTGGTCGCGTGCGTCGCATGTGTAGCTTCACGGGGTCAGGGCGGAGCTCAGGGATGCATAGTGGGAGCGAGGGGGTGGCTGTGGCCCCGGTAATGG
>NC_057800.1:422100063-422276071 GCF_018294505.1 Triticum aestivum
GATGTCTTCCCAGAGGAATTGCCAGGTGTTCCACCTGACAGGGATGTTGAGTTCGTAATAGACCTCATCCCAGGAACCGTTCCGATTGCTAGAAGACCTTATAAGATGGCACCACTAGAACTAGCCGAGCTTAAGAAACAACTCGATGAGTCCTTGAAAAAGGGTTTCATCCGACCTAGCTCATCTCCGTGGGCTTGCCCCGTCCTATTCGTCAAGAAGAAGGATGGTACGGACCGGATGGTTGTAGATTACCGACCTGTCAATTTGGTCACAATCAAGAACAAATATCCGCTTCCCAGGATCAACGACCTGTATGATCAGCTCGCTGGATCCTCAGTCTTCTCCAAGATGGATTTGAGGTTGGGCTACCATCAAATCAAAATCAGAAACGGGGACATTCCTAAAACGGCCTTTGTTACTCGTTATGGCCAATACGAGTACACCGTCATGTCCTTCGGTTTAACCAACGCTCCAGCCACCTTTTCTCGGTTAATGAACTCAATCTTCATGGAGTATTTGGATAAATTCGTCGTGGTTTACCTCGATGATATACTCATCTACTCCAAGAACGAGGAGGAACATGCCGAACATCTAAGGCTAGTGTTGAAGAAACTTCGAGAGCATCGCCTTTATGCCAAATTTTCTAAATGTGAATTCTGGTTGTCAGAAGTGACCTATCTGGGTCATGTAATATCTGGTAAAGGTATTGCTGTTAACCCTGAGCGAGTTCAAGCCGTCCTTAATTGGACTCCACCTGAATCGGTCAAGCAAGTTCGGAGTTTTCTGGGCTTAGCGAGCTATTGTCGTCGCTTTGTCGAGAACTTCTCCAAGGTTGCTAAACCTCTAACCGAACTCCTCAAGAAAGATAAGAAGTTCGAGTGGACTCCACAATGTGAGCACAGCTTTCAGGAACTGAAAAGACGCCTGACTTCTGCTCCCGTACTGGTACCGCCAGACTTCTCCAAGGACTTTGTTATCTACTGCGACGCCTCGCGACAAGGACTAGGTTGCATTCTCATGCAAGATCGACACGTAATTGCCTACGCTTCACGGCAATTGCACCCACATGAGGAGAATTATCCTACTCATGATCTAGAGCTTGCAGCCGTAGTCTATGCACTTAAGACCTGGCGACATTACCTCCTCGGTAATCGTTGCGAAATATTCACTGATCACCAAAGTCTGAAGTACATTTTCACCCAACCGGATTTGAATCTCAGGCAAAGACGTTGGGTTGAGTTGATCACAGACTTCGACTTAGGAATAACCTACACCCCAGGGAAAGCCAACGTCATGGCTGATGCGCTAAGTCGTAAATCTTATTGTAACAACCTGATGTTACAACAAAGTCAACCGCTTCTCCATGAGGAATTTCGGAAGCTTAACCTTCACATTGTACCTCAAGGTTTTCTTTCCACCTTGGTAGCAAAACCTACTCTTACGGATCAAATCATCGCTGCCCAAAAGCGAGATAAGGGAATATCTAAAATCAAAGAGAACATTGCTAGCGGAGGTGCTAGTTGTTTCTCCACAAATGATCATGGTGTTGTGTACTTTGAGAACCGTCTAGTGGTTCCCAAGAACCAGCATCTACGGCAGTTGATCCTTAAGGAGGCTCATGAATCTCCTCTCACCATTCATCCCGGTAGTACTAAGATGTATCAGGACCTACGCCAGAGGTTCTGGTGGACTAGGATGAAGAGAGAGATTGCTCAGTATATTGCAAATTGCGACGTCTGTCGTCGTGTAAAAGCAGAGCACAACGGCCTGCTGGCACCCTTCAACCCTTAGCTATTCCTGAATGGAAATGGGATAAAATTGGTATGGATTTCATTACCGGTTTTCCCAGGACCAAGAGAGGGAATAATGCTATTTTCGTCGTTGTCGATCGTCTCTCCAAAGTAGCCCATTTCCTACCTGTTCGTGAGAGTATAACCGCTAGTCAGCTGGCAGACTTATACATCTCCCGAATAGTGTCCCTCCATGGTGTTCCTTTGGAAATTAACTCGGATCGAGGAAGTCTTTTCACCTCTCGATTTTGGGAAAGCTTCCAAAATGCTATGGGGACCCGTCTCTCCTTTAGCACCGCCTTCCACCCTCAGTCGAGTGGTCAAGTGGAACGCGTCAACCAGATTCTAGAAGACATGCTTCGAGCCTCTGTTATCTCATTCGGAATGGACTGGGAGAAGTGCCTTCCATTTGCCGAATTCGCTTACAACAACAGCTATCAATCTAGCTTGGGTAAAGCCCCTTTTGAAGTTCTCTATGGACGACGGTGTCGAACACCCCTTAACTGGTCAGAGACCGGGGAAAGACAATTCTTTGGCCCAGATATGATTCAGGAAGCAGAAGAACAAGTTCGTATCGTTCGTGAAAAGTTGAAAACAGCCCAATCTCGTCAAAAGAGTCAATATGACCGAAAACATAAGGCTATGACTTTCGAGGTTGACGAGAAGGCTTATCTTCGGGTCACCCCTCTGAAGGGAACCCATCGTTTCGGTATCAAAGGCAAATTGGCTCCTCGTTACATTGGACCTTTTCGCATTCTCGCCAAACGAGGAGAAGTTGCCTACCAGTTGGAACTACCTCCGCACCTCTCCAGAGTCCACGATGTCTTCCACGTTTCTCAACTCAGGCATTGCTTCTCGGATCCTATCCGTGGAGTGGACCACGAAACGCTTGATCTCCAAGATAATCTTACATATCGAGAGTACCCCATTCGTATCCTCGATCAGGCCGAACGTACCACCCGACGTCATAATATCAAGTTTCTCAAAGTACAATGGTCGCACCATTCTGAGGATGAAGCAACTTGGGAAAGGGAGGATCGTCTTCGACTCGAGTATCCCGCCTTCTTCCCGGAGGAACCCAAATCTCGGGACGAGATTCTTTTGAGTGGGGGTGAGTTGTCACACCCTAGCTAGTCATGCATTAGAGTGTTGCATCATGTTTACTCTTTCATCAGAAACTTGAAATGGGGATTTGTGGAAACCCTCAGAATCATTTTTGAAAATGACCCAAATAAAAATTTCTCCAAAAGGGTCCAAGAAAATGCTCATGTTGCTCTCTGAAAATATTGGACAGAGATAAAAATCAAACCAATATTTTTAAGAGCTCATAGGTATTTATTTTGGGCATTTGGAATTAATGCATAAATATTTGCATTGGAAATATATTAGTTATATATATTAATATATGTCCAAAAATTATGCCACCTGTTGGGGAGCTCTGGAATAATATATCTAGCTCCTGCAAAAATTGGCATAAGGTTATAAAATGATTTAATATTTTATTTAAATCAAAACAAATGTCAGAAATTAGAAAAACAAAAATAAATAAAAGGAGGAGCTTACCTGGGCTCCTCCCTGTCCGGCCCAGCCAGCTGGCCGGCCCAGCCAGCAGGCGGCACAACCCGCCTCCCTCCTCTGTCGTCTTCGTCCTCGACAGAGGGAGGGGAGTGTGCCCGGCGCGCGCGCGCGCTACCGCGCCACGCCACCTCCCTCCCTGCCTGCCTGGCGCCCTTCTCGTCGCCCTTGATGCCCCGGACGACGCCACGCAGCCACCCCGACCCCCTCGCACTCCCCCTCGCCCTCGTCCTCTCCTTTGTTTCTCTCTCTCTCACGGCCGAACACCATCGACGCCACCGCTCGCCGTAGACGTAGCCACCGCGCCCCTCGAGAGCATCTAAGCAGTCCACGAGCTCTGCCACGTCGCCGGCTACCTCCTCGTCGAGCCACGCGCCTCCGGACGGCCTCCATCGCCGCCATCGCCATCGTCTTCCTCCTCGGGCTCCACCGTCCACCGCCGTCGATTCGCCGTCACCAGGTCTTCCCCGACCCCGCTGTGCTGCTCTGCGTGATCGCCGTGAGCATCCCCCTGTTTCCCCTCTCTTCTCCCCCTCGTTCCCGTGCCGTAGTGCCGCTCCCCACCACGGCCGAAGCCTCTCGCCGCCGTCCATGTCGCCATCGCCGTCTCGGCCCGCCTCCGCCCAAACCGAGCATCCCTTCGCGCTCCCAGTGCCACGAGGGTGCCGCCGAGCCCCTCAGGTGGCCTCCCCGTGCCCCGCAGCCCATTTCCGCTCGAAGCCGAACTCCGGCCGCCGCCCCGAGCTTCGCTCCGGCGAGCTCCGGCATCCCCGCGGCTTCCCGTCTGCTCCCCTGGATGCGGACGAGCCCGGGCTACGCCCCGGTGCTCTCAGACGCCGTCCCCGTGGCCTGTGGCGCGGACTCCGCCGCGTCCAGAGGTCGCCGGCGGCGAGCCCCGTCGCCTGAGCCCTGCCATGTGGGCCCGACCCGTCAGGTGATTAGCTTAGTGCTAATCACCGCTTAATTAACCCCCCCTGACACTGACCAGTGGGCCCCAGCGCCACTAATTCTTAATTAGAATTAAACTAACCCTGTTAAACCCCCCTGTCACTGACGTGTGGACCCCACACGTCAGGTTTGACCCCAGCCAGCCGCAGTTGACCGCTGACGTCATGCTGACGTCATGCTGGCGCAATATATATATTTCTGGATTTAATTAAATCAGGAAATTCCAGAATATTATTTAAACTTCAAAAATTCATAACTTTTATTCTGTAACTCCAAATCAGACAAATTATATATGAAAAATGATCAGAAAAATCCAATCTATCCATCTGTACTATTTTCATGCATGATCAAACAAGTTAAATTGATGTTTAAAGCAGAACAAGGAAAAGCACTTTAAAAGGCCATGCTTGAGTTTGAAATTTGAATCTTTGATTCAAATTGGTTCAAACCCTTCTGGTCTTAGTTGCATTAGCCCAACACACTCATATTGCCATGTTTCATGCATGCATCATATTGTTGCACATTGTTTGGTGATGGTTGTGTATCGGTGTCCTTTGCGACAGGTTCTGCCTCCGAGGAGTACCGTGATTACCCTAACGAAGAACCGTATCAGTGCATCGAACCATCAGGCAAGCAACCAACCATTTGATCATATCGATACAATCCCATGTTCTCGCTCTGCTCTCTTTTACTGCATTAAGACAACGCGTTTCAAACTGCTGTGTGCTACGGTAGTTGATGCCATTTCCTCTGCATGACCTGGCATTGCCACAGTAACTAGATGAAACCCACTAGCATGTGTAGGAGTTGTATGAGCCATATGTATGTGTTGTTCCTACCTTGCTATGCCTGCTATGCTTAGAGTCGTGTCAGGTCTGGTTCATCTGGGTGATGGGCTAGAGTGAAATGATTATGTCGGTAATGAGAGTGGTGTGGTGAACACGATTTGGTAAAGGTATCGATGAGAGGCCATGTAGGAGTACATGGTGGGTTGTTTCATTGAAGCCGACCTTAAGCACTGAGATCTGTATGTGTGATTTAAGATACAGCTACTACCATGCATTGGGCCCTGAAATATGACCCCGCTCGACTTCTTATTCACCCTAGCTCTCTGTCCAGGAGTTGCAAGTAGTTTCTGGTGTTTGTAGCCTACTGGAGGCCGTGGACAGCGCTGACCGTAGGGGTGGGCTGTGATGCGGTAGGTACGTGGCACGGTGTACCGAATACCCGTTAGGTATCTCGGGAACCCTGTTCACATCGTTCGGGGCCATATGGGAAACCTCGGCCGGACTCCCTGCGGATGGAACCTGAATAGGCGATAAACCTGGACTAGAGGCTTAAGTGTTTAGGTAGGTCGTGGTCTACACCCACGTCGGCTCTCGCTTGAAGTCTGCCGAGCACATGTCGTGTGCAGACGCTAAGTGGTGGAAACATGTATGAAGAAGTACACCCCTGCAGGGTTATCATGATCTATTCGAATAGCCGCGTCCGCGGTAAAGGACTACTTGGTTGCCTATACAGTTCATAGACAAGTAAATGGAAACTGCTAAAATTCTCAAGATAAGTGTGAGTGCCGAGGATGGCTTTTCCGTAGGAAGACGGAGGCGGATCCTCGGTAGTGTATTGAAGTGGTGAGTAGTGGACTCGTGTGCGCAAAACCATTTCAAGTTGAAGTATCGTAGGATAGTCTAGCCAAGAGTCAAAGCTGGCTTGCTGCAATAACTTCACCAACCCTTCTTGATAATATGCATGTATGTAGGATCTGATGTAAGTCTTGCTGAGTACCTTTGTACTCATGTTGCTATAATTTACATTTTACAGAAGACGCTGCAACCCCTTCTGATGGGTTCTATGTAGACGTTGACATCAACGAGTAGGCTAAAGGCCCAGGTGGTGACCCTGAGCTTATGAAGGACCACGTAGTATAGTTAGGCTTTCCAAGCCTCTTTTATTTTACTAGTTGTCTGTACTCAGACAAGTTACTTCCGCTGCTGGTTTGTATGACTGTATGACTTGAATGTTGGGTCGTGAGACCCGTACCTTTGTGTATGTTATGTATGGCTCCCTGAGCCTTAAATAAAGTACTTGTGTCGTAGAGTCATGTTGTGATGCTTCGTTGTATTTGCACATATCGAGCATATTGTGTGTATGATTGAAATGCTTGGTATGTGTGGGATCTGACTATCTAGTTGTTTATCTTTAGTAGCCTCTCTTACCGGGAAATGTCTCCTAGTGTTACCGCTGAGCCATGGTAGCTTGCTACTGCTCTGGAACACTTAGGCTGGCCGGCATGTGTCCTTCTTCGTTCCTGTGTCTGTCCCTTCGGGGAAATGTCACACATTGAGTATCGGAGTCCTGTTAGCCCGCTACAGCCCGGTTTACCGGAGTCCTGCTAGCCCAGTGCTACAGCCCGGACCCACTTGCTGATGACCGACACATTCGAAGCTGGGTCATGGATGCCTGTCCCTGTAAGTCTGTGCCACTTTGGGTTTACGACTAGTCATGTCAGCCCGGGCTCCTTATCATATGGATGCTAGCGACACTATCATATACGTGAGCCAAAAGGCGCAAACGGTCCCGGGCAAAGGTAAGGCGACACCCGTGGGGATACCGTGCGTGAGGCCGCAAAGTGATATGAGGTGTTACCGGCTAGATCAATGTGACATCGAGTCGGGGTCCTGACAATAAAACTTGTAGATCACTGAATATGACATGTTTGATTCCTTGCAATAGTTTTGCGATATAAAGATGGTGATATTAGAGTCATGCTAGTGGGTAGTTGTGGATTAGTAGAAATACTTGTGTTAAGGTTTGTGATTCCCGTAGCATGCACGTATGGTGAACCGTTATGTGATGAAGTCGGAGCATGATTTATTTGTTGATTGTATTCCTTATGAGTGGCGGTCGGGGACGAGCAATGGTCTTTTCCTACCAATCTATCCCCCTAGGAGCATGTGCGTAGTACTTTGTTTCGATGACTAATAGATTTTTGCAATAAGTATGTGAGTTCTTTATGACTAATGTTGAGTCCATGGATTATACGCACTCTCACCCTTCCACCGTTGCTAGCCTCTCTAGTACCGTGCAACTTTCGCCGATACCATAAACCCACCATATACCTTCCTCAAAACAGCCACCATACCTACCTATCATGGAATTTCCATAGCCATTCCGAGATATATTGCCATGCAACTTCCATCATCATCATCATATACATGACTTGAGCATTCATTGTCATATTGCTTGCATGATCGTAAGATAGCTAGCATGATGTTTTCATGGCTTGTTCGATTTTTGATGGCATTGCTACGCTAGATCATTGCACATCCCGGTACACCGCCGGAGGCATTCATATAGAGTCATATCTTTGTTCTAGTATGGAGTTGTAATATTGAGTTGTAAGTAAATAAAAGTGTGATGATCATCATTATTAGAGCATTGCCCTAGTGAGGAAAGGATGATGGAGACTATGATTCCCCCATAAGTCGGGATGAGACTCCGAACTTTACAAAAAAATAAAAGAGGCCAAAGAAGCCCAAATAAAAAAAGAGGCCAAAGAAGCCCACCAAAAAATAAATAAAAAATAAAAAAACAAAAATAATGAGAGAAAAAGAGAGAAGGGGCAGTGCTACTATCCTTTTTCCACACTTGTGCTTCAAAGTAGCACCATGTTCTTCATATAGAGAGTCTCTTGAGTTATCACTTTCATATACTAGTGGGAATATTCATTATAGAACTTGGCTTGTATATTCCGATGATGGGCTTCCTCAAATGCCCGAGGTCTTCATGAGCAAGCAAGTTGGATGCACACCGACTTAGTTTTAGTTGGAGCTTTCATACACTTATAGCTCTAGTGCATCCGTTGCATGGCAATCCCTACTAACTCACATTGATATCTATTGATGGGCATCTCCATAGCCCGTTGATATGCTGAGTTGATGTGAGACTATCTTCTCCTTTTTTTTCTTCTCCACCATCATATTCTATTCCACCTATAGTGCTATGTCCATGGCTCACGCTCATGTATTGCGTGAAAGTTGAAAAGGTTTGAGAACGTCAAAAGTATGAAACAATTGTTTGGCTTGTCATCGGGGTTGTGCATGATGTGAATATTTTGTGTGGTGAAGATGGAGCATAGCCAGACTATATGATTTTGTAGGGATAACTTTCTTTGGCCTTGTTATTTTGAAAAGACATGATTGCTTTATTAGTGGTCTTGAAGTATTATTGTTTTTATGTCAAATGATAGACTATTGCTTTGAATCACTCGTATCTTAATATTCATGCCATGATTAGACATATGATCAAGATTATGCTAGGTAGCATTCCACATCAAAAATTATCTTTTTTATCATTTGCCTACTTGAGGACAAGCAGGAATTAAGCTTGGGGATGCTGATACGTCTCCGTCGTATCTATAATTTTTGATTGTTCCATTCCAATATTATTCAACTTTCATATACTTTTGACAACTTTTTATACTATTTTTGGGACTAACATATTGATCCAGTGCCCAGTGCTAGTTCCTGTTTGTTGCATGTTTTTTGTTTCACAAAATATCCATATCAAATGGAGTCCAAACGGAATAAAAACTGACGGAGATTTTTTTGGAATATATATGATTTCTGGGAAGAAGAATCCACGCGAGACGATGCTCGAGGGGCCCACGAGGTAGGGGGCACGCCCCAGGGTGTCAGGCGCGCCCCTGACCCTCGTGGCCACCCCGTAAGGCGGTTGGTGCCCTTCTTTAGCCGCAAGAAAGCTAATTTCCGGATAAAGATCGTGTCAAAATTTCAGCCCAATCGGAGGTACGGATCTCCGGGAATATAACAAAATGTGAAAGGGAAGAATCTGGGAACACAGAAACAGAGAGAGACAGAGAGACAGATCCAATCTCGGAGGGGCTCTTGCCCCTACCGTGCCATGGAGGCCATGGACCAGAGGGGAAACCCTTCTCCCATCTAGGGAGGAGGTCAAGGAAGAAGAAGAAGGAGGGGGGCTCTCTCCCCCTCGCTTCCGGTGGCACCGGAGTGCCACCAGGGGCCATCATCATCACCGCGATCTACACCAACACCTCCGCCTTCTTCACCAACATCTCCATCACCTTCCCCCCTCTATGTACAGTGGTCCACTCTCCCGCAACCTATTGTACCCTCTACTTGAACATGGTGCTTTATGCTTCATATTATTATCCAATGATGTGTTGCCATCCTATGATGTCTGAGTAGATTTTCGTTGTCCTATCGGTGGTTGATGAATTGCTATGATTGATTTAATTTGCTTGTGGTTATGTTGCTGTCCTTTGGTGCCCATTATATGATTGCGCGCGTGGATCACACCATAGGGTTAGTTGTATGTTGATACGACTATGCATTGGAGGGCAAGAGTGACAGAAGCTTCAACCTAGCATAGACATTGATGCATACGGGATTGAAGGGGGACCAATATATCTTAATGCTATGGTTGGGTTTTACCTTAATGAACATTAGTAGTTGTGGATGCTTGCTAATAGTTCCAATCATAAGTGCATAGAATTCCAAGTCAGGGATGACATGCTAGCAGTGGCCTCTCCCACATAATACTTGCTATCGGTCTAGTAAAGTAGTCAATTGCTTAAGGGACAATTTCGCAACTCCTACCACCACTTTTCCACACTCGCTATATTTAATTTAGTTGCTTCTTTACCTTAACAGCCCCTAGTTTTATTTTTGTGCTCTTTACTTTCTTGCAAGCCTTTCGAAAAACACCTACAAAGTACTTCTAGTTTCATACTTGTTCTAGGTAAAGTGAACGTCAAGCGTGCGTAGAGTTGTATCGGTGGTCGATAGAACTTGAGGGAATATTTGTTCTACCTTTAGCTCCTCCTTGGGTTCGACACTCTTACTTATCGAAAACTGTTGCGATCCCCTATACTTGTGGGTTATCAATGGCGTATCCGTGTGACCTCCCATTCCCCAATGGCCAATAGATGTTGTGTAGACAGGGCATATCACAGACGTCTTGTTAGAAGCAATCGTCTGTGTTATTATCGGTCTTCGCACACATTTCTGATTACAGACCTGTTTGCCGCGTATCACACACATGTTGATATATTGAACCGTTTTTGTTCTCTTGTCTCAACGCAAACAGTTCATCCGAGTGAAACGCATGCCGTATATCGTACACACCTTGATCTGGCTGACCGTTTGTTTTGTGTTGCCTAATCACAAATAGTTCATCCGAGTGAACCAAATGTTGTATATCGCACACACCTTCATCTGGCTGCCCGTTTCTTTTGTTCCTCCTCATCGCAAACAGTTAATTGAACTGAACTGTATGCCCAGCATCGCACACGCAACTAAAATCTGAACCATGTTTGATGCATCCTCCATCGCAAACATTTTGCACCTTTTTGACGGTTCTTTTACACCACCGTTTACGATTATTGCATCGCACACAGTTTCGTCGAAGGGTCTCTGATCGTAGTTTCGTGTTAGCAGCATCCTGCAGTAGTGATGTACCAACTAGGGTTGTCAATATCTTCCATGCTAGGTGGGTTATTCTCATGATGAGTGGACCCCGCTCATCATTCATGAGAAAATGGCTGGTAACCGGGATGCCCAGTCCCATGCTCAAAGCAAATCAAATCAAAATAATTGCAAAGAAAACTCCCCCAGGATTGTTGTTAGTTGGATGGTACCCGTTGTTTTAGACCAGCTGTGGAGTGTGTTTTTTGGTGGTGGGGGAGTATAAACTTTACCATTCTGTTTGGGAACCGCCTATAATGTATGTAGCATGGAAGATACCCAGATCTCTTAGTTGTTATGTTGACAATGAAAGCATGTTGCTCAAAATACTATTTATTGTCTATTTCAAAACTCGAGCTCTGGCACCTCTACAAATCCCTGCTTCCCTCTACGAAGGGCCTATCTATTTACTTTTATTGCTGAGTCATCATCCTCTTGTAAAAAGCACCAATTAGAGAGCACTACTATCATTTGTATGCATTGTTATTAAGTTATATTGAGTATGACTGTGACTGGAACTCTTTTACCGTGAATTACAATGTCTAGTCAGTCCTTAATCTTTAGGCTGCTCTGCATTTATGTTTTGCAGTCTGAGAAAGGGCTAGCGAGATACCATCTTGTTATATCATATCATGATTGTTTTGAAAAAGTGTTGTCATCCAAGATTTATTATTATTGCTCGCTAGTTGATTATGCCATTGATATGAATAAATGTGAAACCTAAATGTTATTGTGAAAATGGTTAGTTCATAACCTATGCTGAAAACTTGAATGCTGGCTTTACATATTTGCAACAACAAGATCAAACAGAGTTTGTAAACAAAAATTCTTTATCACTTTCAGTTTGTCAACTGAATTGCTTGAGGACAAGCAATGGGTTAAGCTTGGGGGAGTTGATACATCTCCGTTGTATCTAATTTTCCAAATTCTTTTGCCCTTTTTTGGACTCTAAGTTGCATGATTTGAACATTGTTTTCAGCAGAATTGCTATGGTGTTATTTTTGTGCATAACAAAAAGTTCTTGGAATGACCCGAAACTTCACGGAGATAAGTTTTGGAATTAATAAAAAATATTGGTGAAAGAATCAACAACAGAGGGCCCACAACCTAGCCTCAAGGGTGGGGGCGTGCCCTCCGACCTTGTGGGCCTCCTGGACCTCCACCGACCTCAACTCCAACTCCATATATTCTCTTTCGGGGAGAAAAAATTAGAGAGAAGGATTCATCATGTTTTACGATACGGAGCCGTCGCCAAGCCTTGTTCTTCCCCGAAAGGGTAGATCTGGAGTCCGTTCAGGGCTCCATAGAGGGGAATCCGTCGCCATCGTCATCATCAACCATCCTCCATTAGCAATTTCATGATGCTCACCATCGTGCGTCGGTAATTCCATCGCAGGCTTGCTGGACCATGATGGGTTGTATGAGATTTACCATGTAATCAAGTTAGTTTTGTTGGGGTTTGATTCCTAGTATCCACTATGTTCTAAAATTGATGTTGCTATGACTTTTATATGCCTAATGCTTGTCACTAGGGCCCCGAGTGCCATGATTTCAGATCTGAACATATTATGTTTTCATGAATATATTTGTGTTGTTGATCCGATATTGCAAGTTATAGTCACCTACTACATGTTATGATCCGGCAACCCCGGAGTGACAATGGTCGAGACCACTCTCGTGATGATCGTGGTTTGAGGAGTTCATGTATTCACTAAGTGCTGATGCTTTCCTCCGGTACTCTATTAAAAGGAGGCCTTAATATCCCTTAGTTTCCAATAGGACCCTGCTTCCACGGGAGGGTAGGACAAAAGATGTCATGCAAGTTCTTTTACATAAGCACGTATGACTATATTCAGAATACATGCCTACATTATATTGATGAATTGAAGCTAGTTCTATGTCTCCCTATGTTATAACCTTTGCATGATGAATTCCATCCGACATAATTATCCATCATTGATCCATTGCCTACGAGCTTTTCACATATTGATCTTTGCTCCGTTACTTTCCCGTTGCCACTGTTCTGATTGCTACGAAACTACTAGTGTTACTTTTGCCACTCTTACCGTTACTTCCATACTACTTTGCTACTAAATATTTTGCTGCAAATATTAAGTCTTTCAGGTGTGGTTGAATTGACAACTCAGTTGCTAATACTCAATAATATTCTTTGGCTCCACTTGTGTCGAATCAATAAATTTGGGTTGTATACTCTACCCTCGAAAACTATTGTGCCCTATACTTGTGGGTTATCAATATCCATGTTGTGTTCAGCTGATGGGGCATGATCAGGTCCGGACTGGTGTTTCCTCTCTCATCCCGCCACACCATGGACTGCTTGAAGAGCCTTCCCAAAAAGGTATTGGTCGGGATGGGGTCACGCTTGGCGTCCATTCGAGCAAGGATGTCCGCTACCTGGTTACTGTCCCAAGCAATGTGATGAAACTCAAGCCCCTTGAATCGAGTCAATATTTTTAATAAGGTGTTTCGATATGCCGCCATATTTTGATCATTTGCATTGAACTCTCCATTTACCTAGGATATTGCGGTTTGAATCGCCACGCACCTCTAGGCGTTGTGTGCCCATGGAGACAGCCATTCGGAGACCATGCAGAAGTGCCTCGTATTCGGCTGCGTTATCGGAGTCCGTATATATGATTTGCGGCACGAAGCAGACTGTGTCCCCCATAGGGGATGTCAAGATGACACCAGCCCCTAGGCCACTAGCATTTTAGAGCCGTCGAAGTATGTGATCCAGTTGGAGTATGAACTGTACTCTTTAGGGAGCTCAGCTTCCGTCCACTCAGCAACGAAATTGGCCAGCACCTGAGATTTAATAGCTTGACGCGGCTTGTATGTTATTCAAATGGTAAGATCTCAATGGCCCATTTAGCTATGCGGCCAGTGGCATCCCTATTGTTTATAATGTCATTGATTTGTACTTTGGATGCCACCATGATCGAACACTCTTGAAAGTTGTTCCGGAGTTTTCAGGATGCCATAAAGACCGCGTATGCTATTTTTTGGTAGTGAGGGTATCGAGATTTGCATGGTGTAAGGACCTCTGATACATAATACACTGGTTTCTGGATGAGGAATTTATGTCCCTCTTCCTCCCACTCGACAACGAGTACATCGCTGACTACCTGGTGAGTTGCGGATATAGAAAGAAACATAGGCTCACCAACACTTGGGGTAGCTAGGATTGGGTTGCCTGCTAATACGGTTTTTATTTCTGCCAATTCGGCTGTAGCCACATCCGTCCACTTGAAGTTGTCAGTGCGTCTAAGCAATCTGTAAAATGGTAATGCTTTTTGTCCTAGTATGGAGATGAAGCGGCTTAACGCTGCCATGCACCCTGCCAGTTTTTGGACCTGCTTTAAGTCTATTGGTGTAGCCAATTGTGACAAGACTCGGATTTTGGCTAGGTTCGCTTTGATTCGTCTATTAGAGACAATGAACCCTAGCAGCTTTCCCGCTGGAACACCGAAGACGCATTTTTCCGGTTTGAGCTGTATGTCATATGTTCGGAGGTTGTCAAATGTGTGGCGTAGATCGTCCACCAATGATTTGACGTGTTTAGTCTTGATGACTATGTAGTCCACATATGCTTCCACTGTCTTGTAATTTATTTTTCAAACTGGTTTGAATCATGCGTTGGTAAGTGGCACCGGCGTTTTTAAGCCCAAAATGCATAGTGTTGAAACAGAAAGGCCCGTACGGGGTAATAAACACCGTTGTGGCCTGGTCGGACTCCTTCATTTTAATCTGATGGTATCCAGAGTAAGCGTCGAGGAAACACATTGAGTCATGTCCCGCGGTCGCATTAATGATTTGGTCAATTCGGGGTAATGGGAAAGGGTCTTTGGGCCGATTCTTATTGAGGTCTTTGAAATCGACACAAAGGCGCCAAGACTTATCCTTCTTCAGCACCATGACCAAGTTGGCTAGCCAATCCGGGTGCTTGATTTCTCTGATGAACCCGGCTTCAAGTAGTTTGGCTAGCTCCTCCCCCATGGCTTGTCGTTTGGACCCCTTGATTATGTTGAGGCTGTGTTCGGCCAGTCTGCGTGGGATCCTGGGCATGTCTGAAGGGTGCCAAGCAAAGATATCCCAATTTTCACGTAGGAATGCTCGTAGAGTGGCATCGACCGTCAGATCCAGCTGTGCTCCAATGGACGTTGTTTTGTTAGCATCCGTCGGGTGCACTTGGAATTTTACTATTTCATCTGCTGGTTTGAAAGAGGTGGATTTGAGTCTCTTATCGAGAATCACATCATCCTCGTCTACCGTGGATCGCGGGGTGGTTAGTTCCTCAGCAGCGAGGGCTTTGGATAGTGCTTCAAGGGCCAAGGATGTGGTTTTGTTTTCGGCGTGGAGTGCCTTATCCGGATCACTTGTAACTGTAATTATTCCATTGGGACCCGGCATTTTAAGCTTCATGTACCTATAATGGGGTATGGCTTGTAAGCGTGAGAAGGCGTCCCGCCCCAAAAGGGTATGATATCCACTATTGAAGGCGCCACGTGGAAGAGCATCTCTTCGGACCTGTAATTCTCAGGTGTGCCGAATACTACATCAAATTTGATTTTCCTCGAACATCGTGCTTCTCGATTGGGGATGATGCCTCAAAAGGTGGTACTGCTTTGCTCGGTGCGTGCTATATCAATATGCATTTTGTCGAGCGTGTCCTCGTAAATGATGTTAAGTACACTACCACCGTCCATGAGCACTTTGGTGAGTCGAAATCCATCCACAATTGCGTTTAAGACCAAGGTGGCGGTGCTCGAACTAATCGAGCCCTTGGTTCATCATCTCTGGTGAAAGTTATTGCCACGTCGTTCCATGGGCTCATTGCGGTTACTTGGTTAACTTCGGCAAGGTCACGAAGTGCCCTTTTGCGCCGATTATTTGATGAGAAGGTCTCGAAGACTGTGAAGACATTGAGATCATCATCCTCCGGAGAATGTTTCTCTGGGGTAGCGGTGATGAGGATAGCCTCTCCAATTTTAGCCACTTGCCGGAGTACCCAACATGCCCGAAGGCTGTGGGTTAGTTTGGTGCTCAGCATCGCATTTATCTGACAGGGTTTGTCGAGGATTTCATCAAGAACTTTCCTGCACCCCGTAAAGGGTTTGTTTTTCTTGCCGACAGGCTTATGATTGGATGCCCCATAGGGGTGTACCTGTTTTGCTCGGGCAATGCACTGCTTAAAGGCAGCGGGTTCCAATTGGGTTTTCTGGGCCTTCCATGTGCTTTCCATCGCACAGTACTTCCGTACTATGTGTGATAGTTCCATGAAACTCTGTATGCGACGGCGGTCGAGGGCATTCCGAACTCCCTCATCGGTACAATTGTGATAAAAAATCGAGACCGCATCATCATCGTAGAAACCTTTAATCTTCTTTTTGACAAGTAGAAACCTGACCCAAAAGTGATGGACCGTTTCCTGAGGTTGCTGTCGTACATACATCAAATCATATATGTCTGGAGGGCCGGAATTACTTGGAGAGTATTTATTGTGGTGGGCGGGTGGGCTAAAGCTTAAATCCCTGCCCAAAATTATGTTCGGAGTTGGTAAAATCTCCGAGGTCAACGTTTTGGGTCTGGGAAGATCCGAGTGTTCCCCGGACCCTAAGTCCGAGCCTAAGTTTGGGGGACGTGGGGTCTCCCCCAAAGGAAGAGTGTCTGGTTCAATGGATTCGGAGATCCCAACATAGCGGGGTTTTAACTTAAGGGAAGAAGTGCACTTGTCTCGTTCTTTGACGACCACCACCAGGTGAGTGATTGGCGGGAGATTGAATTCCCTCTGGTCAGGTTTAGGCCCGATCCAATCATAATCCGTTAAAATACCCATGGCGATGATACGATCTAGCAGCTCATTCAAGGTCGAGATCTCTGTCGGATCCATCTTTTCAGAGTGTTCAAGACAGATCCGGAGGTGATGTTTGGCGATCGCGGGGGGCGCCATCGGCTTGATTGTCGTGTGGGGGCCCATAGTGAAACCGCCGAGCTGGAGGACCTGTCTCGAAGTTAGGCTCCTTCCGGAAGTGATATCGTCGTTGATGACAAGGCAAGCCATTGATTCTTCTATCCTTCCCATATGTTTCTTAATAGTGGAATCCGCAAGATGCAAATTTAAGGAACAATCATCAAATTCATAGAAACCTAACACATCACATAAAGTTTTTGGAACCGTGGAGACACTAGCACCCAAATCACACAAAGTATGGCATTCATAATCTTTAATCTTAATCTTAATAGTAGGTTCCCACTCATCGTAAAGTTTTCTAGGGATAGAAACTTCCAATTCAAGCTTTTCTTCAAAAGATTGCATCATAGCGTCAACGATATGTTTAGTAAAAGCTTTGTTTTGATTATAAGCATGAGGAGAATTCAACATGGATTGCAACAAGAGAATACAATCTATTAAAGAACAATTACCATAATTAAATTCCTTGAAATCCAAAAGAGTGGGTTTATTGCTACTTAAAGTTTTGACCTCTCCAATCCCACTTATATTAATTTTTGCACCAAGATGTAAAAACTCCAAATCATTGGGACGCCTTCTAACTAAAGTGGACTCATGTCAAGTACCATATTTATCAAGATTTATATTAGAAAACAAAGATTTGAAAGGATTCACATCAATCACGTTAAAATCTTCATCATTATTTAAAGATTTTGGGTTTAGCGGCCATCATATTTACCAAGGTAGCTTGCTTATCAGAAATTTGGCCTACTAAATTTTCAAGATGAGCAAACGGAGATCTTAGACCATAAAATTCCTTAGACATATCATGAAGCTCTTTATTCATGTATTCCATAAAACTTTTCTTCTCCTTGAGCTCGTTTCTAAAGAAATTATTATGCTCAAATTGCAAAGACATGAAGCTTCTAACATTATTTTCAATTTTGTCCTGCCTCCTAAGGTGAGGGTCAATGCTTTTTGGTGGAGCCATTGCGACAAAGCAAGCAATCCAACAAACAAGCACATAAAAAGCAAGGAGGGAAGAAGGATGGAAGAGGGGCGAAAAAAAGGCAAATCTTTTTGAAAATCGTTTTAGAAGTGGGGGAGAGGAAAACGAGAGGCGAATGGAAAATAATGTAAGCAAGGGATGAGAGTTTATGATGGGTACTTGGTATGTCTCGACTTGCCGTAGATCTACCCAGCAACGGCGCCAGAAATTGGCAAGTTGACGGGTGATAAATCTTGACTTGACTTGGCGTAGATCTCCCCAGCAATGGCGCCAAAAATTCTTCCTACTACTTCTTTAGCTTGCGTTGGTTTTGGCCTTGAAGAGGAAAGGGTGATGCAGCAAAGTAGAGTAAGTATTTCCCTCAGCTTTTGAGAACCAATGTATCAATCCAGTAGGAGACAACACACAAGCCACCGAATACTTGCACAAACAAACACCAACTTGCACCCAACGCGATAAAGGGGTTGTAAATCCCTTAACGGTTATTTGCAAAGTGAGATATGATATAGATGGATAAATGGTAAAGTAATATTTTTGGTATTTTTGGTTTATGGAATGGAAAGTAAAAGATTGCAAAGAAAGTAAATAGGAAACTAAAATTGTAGATCGGAAACTTATATGATGGAAAGTAGACCCGGGGGCAATAGGTTTCACTATAGGCTTCTCTCAAGATAGAAAATATTACGGTGGGTGAACAAATTACTGCCAAGCAATTGATATAAAAGCCCAAAGTTATTATGATATCTAAGGCAATGATCATGAATATAGGCATCACGTCCATAACAAGTAGACTAACTCCTGCCTGCATCTACTACCATTACTCCACGCATCGACCAACTCCTGCCTTCATCTAGAGTATTAAGTTCATGAAGAATAGAATAACGCATTAAGTAAGATGACATGATGTAGCTAGATAAACTCAAGAAATATGATGAAAACCCCATCTTGTTATCCTCGATGGCAACAATACAATACATGTCGGTTCCCCTTCTATCACTAGGATCGAGCACTACTACCTCTTGAGCACTTGCGTTGGTTCTCCCTTGAAGAGGAAAGGGTGGTGCCGCAAAGTAGCATAAGTATTTCCCTCAGTTTTTGAGAACCAAGGTATCAATCCAGTAGGAGGCTACGCGCGAGTCCCTCGCACCTACACAAAACAAATAAATCCTCGCAACCAACGCGATAAGGGGTTGTCAATCCCTACATGGTCACTTACGAGAGTGAGATCTGATAGATATGATAAGATAATATTTTTGGTATTTTTATGATAAAGATGCAAAGTAGAATAAAAGCAATGAAAATAACTAAGTATTAGAAGATTAATATGATGAAGATAGACCCGGGGGCCATAGGTTTCACTAGTGGCTTCTCTCAAGAGCATAAGTATTTTACGGTGGGTGAACGAATTACTGTTGAGCAATTGACGGAATTGAGCATAGTTATGAGAATATCTAGGTATGATCATGTATATATGCATCACGTCCAAGACAACTAGACCGACTCCTGCCTGCATCTACTACTATTACTCCACACATCGACCGCTATCCAGCATGCATCTAAAGTATTAAGTTCAAGAGAACAGAGTAACCCTTTAAGCAAGATGACATGATGTAGAGGGATAAATTCATGCAATATGATAAAAAAAAACCATTTTGTTATCCTCGATGGCAACAATACAATACTTGCCTTGCTGCCCCTGCTGTCACTGGGAAAGGACACTACAAGATTGAACCCAAAGCTAACCACTTCTCCCATTGCAAGAAAGATCAATCTAGTAGGCCAAACCAAACTGATAATTCGAAGAGACTTGCAAAGATAACCAATCATACATAAAATAATTTGGAGAAGATTCAAATATTGTTCATAGAGAAACTTGATCATAAACACACAATTCATCGGTCTCAACAAACACACTGCAAAAGAAGATTACATCGAATAGATCTCCACAAGAGAGGGGCAGAACTTTGTATTGAGATCCAAAAAGAGAGAAGAAGCCATCTAGCTAATAACTATGGACCCGTAGGTCTGAGGTAAACTACTCACACTTCATCAGAGAGGCTATGGTGTTGATGTAGAAGCCCTCCATGATCGATGACCCCTCCGGCAGAGCTCCAGAACAGGCCCCAAGATGGGATCTCGTGGATACAGAAAGTTACGGCGGTGGAATTAGGGTTTTGGCTCTGTATCTGATCGTTTGGGGTACGTAGGTATATATAGGAGGAAGAAGTACGTTGGTGGAGCAATAGGGGGCCCATGAGGGTGGAGGGCGCGCCTGGGGGGGGGGGGGGGGTAGGCGCGCCCCCTACCTCGTGGCCTCCCTGTTGGTTGCTAGACATAGGGTCCAAGTCTCCTAGATCATGTTCGGTCAGAAAATCACGTTCCCGAAGGTTCCATTCCGTTTGGACTCCATTTGATATTCCTTTTCTTCGAAACCCTAAAATAGGCAAAAAAAACATCAATTCTGGGCTGGGCCTCCGGTTAATAGGTTAGTCCCAAAAATAATATAAAAGTGGATAATAAAGCCCAATAATGTCCAAAACAGTAGATAATATAGCATGGAGCAATCAAAAATTATCGGTACGTTGGATACGTATCAAGCATCCCCAAGCTTAATTCCTGCTCGTCCTCGAGTAGGTAAATGATAAAAACAGAATTGTTGGTGTGGAATGCTTCTTAATTGTGGCATGAATATTCAATGTAATTCTTCTTAATTATGGCATGAATATTCAGATCCGAAAGATTCAAGAAAAAGTTTAATATTGACATAGAAATAATAATACTTCAAGCATACTAACTAAACAATTATGTCTTCTCAAAATAACATGGCCAAAGAAAGTTATCCCTACAAAATCATATAGTCTGGCTATGCTCCATCTTCACCACACAAAGTATTCAAATCATGCACAACCCCGATGACAAGCCAAGCAATTGTTTCATACTTTTAATGTTCTCAAACTTTTTCAATATTCACGCAATACATGAGCGTGAGCCATGGACATAGCACTATAGGTGGAATATAATGGTGGAGAAGACAAAAAGGGAGAAGGTAGTCTCACATAAACTAGGCGTATCAATGGGCTATGGAGATGCCCATCAATAGATATCAATGTGAGTGAGTAGGGATTGCCATGCAACGGATGCACTAGAGCTGTAAATGTATGAAAGCTCAACAAAAGGAACTAGTGGGTGTGCATCCACCTCGCTTGCTCATGAAGACCTGGAGCATTTTGAGGAAGCCCATCATTGGAATATACAAGCCAAGTTCCATAATGAAAGATTCCCACTAGTATATAAAAGTGACAACATAGGAGACTCTCTATCATGAAGATCATGGTGCTACTTTGAAGCACAAGTGTGGTAAAAGGATAGTAGCATTGTCCCTTCTCTCTTTTTATCTCATTTTTTTCTTCTTTTTTTATTTGGGCCTTTTCTCTTTTTTTATGGCCTCTTCTTTTTTTTCGTCCAGAGTCTCATCCCGACTTATGGGGGAATCATAGTCTCCATCATCCTTTCCTCACTGGGACAATGCTCTAATAATGATGATCATCACACTTTTATTTACTTACAACTCAAGAATTACAACTCGATACTTAGAACAAAATATGACTCTATATGAATGCCTCCGACGGTGTACCGGGATATGCAATGACTCATGAGTGACATGTATGGAAGAATTATGAACGGTGGCTATGCCACAAATACGATGTCAACTACCTGATCATGCAAAGAAAATTGACAATGATGAAGTGTGTCATGATAAACGGAATGGTGGAAAGTTGCATGGCAATATATCTCGGAATGGCTGTGGGAATGCCATGATAGGTAGGTATGGTGGCTGTTTTGAGGAAGGTATATGGTGGGTGTATGATACCGGCGAAAGGTGCGCGGTATTAGAGAGGCTAGCAAAGGTGGAAGGGTGAGAGTGCGTATAATCCATGGACTCAACATTAGTCATAAAGAACTCATATACTTATTGCAAAAATCTACAAGTTATCTAAGCAAAGTATTACGCGCATGCTCCTAGGGGGATAGATTGGTAGGAAAAGACCATCGCTCGTCCCCGATCGCCACTCATAAGGAAGACAATCAATAAATACATCATGCTCCGACTTCTTAACATAACGGTTCACAATACGTGCATGCTAAGGGAATCACAAACTTCAACACAAGCATTTCTCAAATTCACAACTACTCAACTAGCATGACTCTAATATCACCATCTCCATATCTCAAAACAATTATCAAGTTTCAAACTTCTCTTAGTATTCAACATACTCATAAGAGAATTTTATTATTAATCTTGTATACCAAGCATATTAGGATTATTTAAGAAAATTACCATGCTATTTAAGACTCTCAAAATAATCTAAGTGAAGAATGAGAGATAAATAGTTTCTATAAGACAAATCCACCACCGTGCTCTAAAAGATATAAGTGAAGTACTAGAGCAAAACTATATAACTCAAAAGATATAAGTGAAGCACATAGAGTATTCTAATAACTTATGAATCATGTGTGTTTCTCTCCAAAGGTGTGTACAGCAAGGATGATTGTGGTAAACTAACAAATAAAGACTCAAATAATACAACACGCTCCAAGCGAAACACATATCATGTGGTGAATAAAAATAGAGCTCCAAGTAAAGTTACTGATAGAAGTAGACGAAAGAGGGGATGCCTTCTAGGGCATCCCCAAGCTTTGGCTTTTAGGTGTCCTTATATTATCTTGGGGGTGCCATGGGCATCCCCAAGCTTAAGCTCTTGCCACTCCTTGTTCCATAATCCATCAAATCTTTACCCAAAACTTGAAAACTTCACAACACAAAACTTAAAGTAGAAAATCTTGTGAGCTCCGTTAGCGAAAGAAAACAAAAGACCACTTCAAGGTACTGTAATGAACTCATTCTTCATTTATATTGGTTTTAAACCTACTGTATTCCAAATTCTCTAGGGTTTATAAACTATTTTACTAACCATAGATTCATCAAAATAAGCAAACAACACACACAAAACAGAATCTGTCAAAAACAGAACAGTCTGTAGTAATCTGTAGCTAGCGCAAGATATAGAACTCCAAAAATTCTAAAATAAATTTCTAGACGTGAGGAATTTATATATTAATCATCTTCAAAAAGAATTAACGAAATAGACCTTTCCAAATAAAAATGGCAGCAGTTCTCGTGAGCGCTAAAGTTTGTGTTTTTTACAGCAAGATTAACAAGACTTTCCCCAAGTCTTCCCAACGGTTCTACTTGGCACAAACACTAATTAAACACAAAAAACACAACCAAAACAGAGGCTAGATAAATTATTTATTACTAAACAGGAGCAAAAAGCAAGGAATAAAAATAAAATTGGGTTGCCTCCCAACAAGCGCTATCGTTTAACGCCCCTAGCTAGGCATAAAAAGCTAGTATAGATCTAGGTATTGCCATCTTTGGTAGGCAATCCATAAGTGGCTCTCATAATAGATTCATAAGGTAATTTAATTTTCTTTCTAGGAAAGTGCTCCATGCCTTTCCTTAACGGAAATTGGAATCTAATATTTCCTTCCTTCATATCAACAATTGCACCAATCGTTCTAAGGAAAGGTCTACCAAGAATAATAGGACATGAAGGATTGCAATCCATATCAAGAATGATAAAATATACGGGCACATAATTCCTATTTGCAACAATAAGAACATCATTAATTCTTCCCATAGGTTTCTTAATAGTGGAATCCGCAAGGTGCAAGTTTAGATAGCAATCATCAAAATCACAGAAACCTAGCAAATCACATAAAGTCTTTGGAATCGTGCAAACACTAGCACCCAAATCACACAAAGCATAGCATTCATGATCTTTAATTTTAATTTTAATAGTAGGTTCCCACTCATCATAAAGTTTTGTAGGGATAGAAACTTCCAACTCAAGTTTTTCTTCATAAGATTGCATCAAAGCATCAACGATATGTTTGGTAAAAGCTTTATTTTGGCTATAAGCATGATGGAATTTAGCACGGATTGCAACAAGGAAATACAATCTATCAAAGAGCAACTATCATAATTAAATTCCTTGAAATCCAAAATAGTAGGTTCATTAACATCTAGAGTTTTTCTCTCTTCAATCCCAATTTTATCAATTTTAGCATCAAGATCTAAAAACTCCGAATTCTTAGAATGCCGTTTAGGTAAAGGTGGATCATATTCACTCCAATCATTATCAAGATTAATATTGCAAAACAAAGATTTAATAGGGGACACATCAATAACTTTTAGATCTTCATCTTTATTATCATGGAAACTAGAAGAACACGCTCTTATAAAGGAATCTTTCTTCGCACGCATCCTAGCGGTTCTTTCTTTGCACTCATCAATGGAAATTCTAATGGCTTTGAGAGACTCATTGATATCATGCTTAGGTGGAATAGATCTAAGTTTCAAAGAATCAACATCAAGAGAAATTCTATCAACGTTCCTAGCCAAATTGTCAATCTTAAGTAATTTTTCTTCAATCAAAGCATTGAAATTCTTTTGCGAAGTAATAAATTCTTTAATATTAGATTCAAAATCAGAGGGCATCTTATTATAATTTCCATAATAATTGTTGTAGGAATTACCATAATTATTAGAGGAATTACTAGGATACGGCCTAGGATTAAAGTTTCCTCTATATGCGTTGTTACCAAAATTATTCCTACCAACAAAATTCACATCCAAAGATTCATTATTATTCTGAATCAAAGTAGACAAAGGCATATCATTAGGATCAGAAGAAACACTTTTATTAGCAAATAATTTCATAAGTGCATCCATCTTTCCACTCAAAAAATTAATTTCTTCTATCGCATGCACTTTCTTATTAGTAGATCTTTTAGTGTGCCATTGAGAATAATTAACTATAATATTATCTAGGAGTTTAGTAGCTTCTCCTAAGGTGATTTCCATAAAAGTGCCTCCCGCGGTCGAATCTAAAAGATTTCTAGAAGCAAAATTCAATCCGGCATAAAATTTTTGTATAATCATCCACAAATTCAAACCATGTGTTGGGCAATTACGTATCATTAATTTCATCCTCTCCCAAGCTTGTGCAACATGTTCATGATCAAGTTGCTTAAAATTCACAATATCGTTTCTAAGAGAGATGATCTTAGCGGGAGTAAAATACTTAGAGATAAAAGCATCTTTGCACTTATTCCAGGAATCAATACTATTTTTAGGCAAAGACGAAAACCAAGCTTTAGCACGATCTCTATGCGAAAAAGGAAATAACTTCAATTTAACAATTTCATTATCCACATCTTTCTTATTTTGCAGATCACACAAATCAATGAAGCTATTTAGATGGGTAGTGGCATCTTCACTAGGAAGGCCGGAAAACGGATCTTTCATGACAAGATTCAGCAAGGCAGCATTAATTTCACAAGATTCAACATTGGTAACAGGAGCAATCGGAGTGCTAATAAAATCATTGTTGTTGGTATTGGTAAAGTCACACAATTTAGTATTATCTTGAGCCATCGTGACAAGCAAGCAAACCAACACACAAGCAAACAAGAAACAGGCAAAAAGAGGCAAACGGGAAAGAGAAGGAGGATAGAGAGAGAGGGCGAATAAAACGACAAGGGTGAAGTGGGGGAGAGGGGAAAAGGCAAATGGCAAATAATGTAATGCGGGAGATAAGGGTATGTGATGGGTACTTGGAATGTTGACTTCTGCTTAGACCTCCCCGGCTACCTCTTGAGCACTTGCATTGGTTTTCCCTTGAAGAGGAAAGGGTGGTCCAGCAAAGTAGCGTAAGTATTTCCCTTAGTTTTTGAGAACCAAGGTATCAATCCAGTAGGAGGCTACGCGTGAGTCCCTCGCACCTACACAAAACAAATAAATCCTCGCAACCAACGCAATAAGGGGTTGTCAATCCCTACACGGTCACTTATGAGAGTGAGATCTGATAGATATGATAAGATAATATTTTTGGTATTTTTATGATAAAGATGCGAATTAGAATAAAAGCAATTAAAATAACTAAGTATTGGAAGATTAATATGATGAAGATAGACCCGGGGGCCATAGGTTTCACTAGTGGCTTCTCTCAAGAGCATAAGTATTTTACGGTGGGTGAACGAATTACTATTGAGCAATTGACAGAATTGAGCATAGTTATGAGAATATCTAGGTATGATCATGTATATAGGCATCATGTCCAAGACAACTAGACCGACTCCTGCCTACATCTACTACTATTACTCCACACATCGACCGCTATCCAGCATGCATCTAGAGTATTAAGTTCAAGAGAACAGAGTAACGCTTTAAGCAAGATAACATGATGTGGAGGGATAAATTCATGCAATATGATAAAAACCCCATCTTGTTATCCTCGATGGCAACAATACAATATGTGCCTTGCTGCCCCTGCTGTCACTGGGAAAGGACACTGCAAGATTGAACCCAAAGCTAAGCACTTCTCCCATTGCAAGAAAGATCAATCTAGTAGGCCAAACCAAACTGATAATTCGAAGAGACTTGCAAAGATAACTATCGGTGTCAAAACGGGAGGATCTCGGGTAGGGGGTCCCGAACTGTGCGTCTAGGCGGATGGTAATAGGAGGCTGGGGACACGATGTTTACCCAGGTTTGGGCCCTCTTGATGGAGGTAAAACCCTACGTCCTGCTTGATTGTTCTTGATGATATGAGTAGTACAAGAGTTGATCTACCACGAGATCAGAGAGGCTAAACCCTAGAAGCTAGCCTATGGTATGATTCTCTGTTGTCCTACGAACTAAAACCCTCTGGTTTATATAGACACCGGAGGGGGCTAGGGTTACACAGAGTCGGTTACAAGGAAGGAGATCTACATATCTGTATTGCCAAGCTTGCCTTCCACGCCGAGGACAGTTCCATCCGGACACGGGACGAAGTCTTCAATCTTGTATCTTCATAGTCCAACAGTCCGGCCAAAGGATGTAATCTGGCTGTCCGGATACCCCCTAATCCAGGACTCCCTCAGTAGCTTCTGAACCAGGCTTCAACGATGATGAGTCCGGCACGCAGATTGTCTTCGGCATTGCAAGGCGGGTTCCTCCTCCGAATACTTCATAGAAGATTTTGAACACGAGGATCGTGTTCGGCTCCGCAAAACAAGTTCCACATACCACCATAGAGAGAATAACATTTCTGTAAATCTAATCTGCTGATGTACCCCGTAGTGTGACATCACACCACAGCCAGGTCTTTATTCGAATCATTTTTTATAACCAATCTCAGCGTGTTTCGTGAGGTGGTTTCCTTGGCACGTCTTGTCGAAGCAGAGATCGTGTTTCCTTTATTACGGGATTCTCATCAATACGGATGTGGGTAACCCAACCGTGCCTATTGGTAGGACTCCTAGATCTTAGGCAAGTCCCAAATGGCCATGAGGAGGACTGAGGGAGTCCTGGATTGGGGGGTGTCCGGATAGCCAGACTATAACCTTTGGCCAGACTCTTGGACTATGAAGATACAAGATTGAAGACTTCGTCCCGTGTCCGGATGGGACTTTCCTTGGCGTGGAAGGCAAGCTTGGCAATATGGATATGTAGATCTCCTCCCATTGTAACCGACTCTGTGTAACCCTAGCCCTCTCCGGTGTCTATATAAACCGGAGGGTTTTAGTCCATAGGACGAACAACAATCATACCATAGGCTAGCTTCTAGGGTTTAGCCTCTTTGATCTCGTGGTAGATCTACTCTTGTAGTACCCATATCATCAATATTAATCAAGCAGGAGTAGGGTTTTACCTCCATCGAGAGGGCCCGAACCTGGGTAAAAACATTGTGTCCCTTGTCTCCTGTTACCATCCGCCTAGATGCACAGTTCGGGACCCCCTACCCGAGATCTGCCGGTTTTGACACCGACATTGGTGCTTTCATTGAGAGTTTCGCTGTGCCATCGTCATCATGAAGGATGCCTCATCCCGTCTTTAAAGACGACACTGTTGCTAAGGGAGCTTTGGCTGTCGGCCAAACTCTCCGGCTAGGTGGTTTTTTATGACCGCTTGTTCGGCCGCTGCGCCGACAATGACTTCTCGGGTCATCAAAAGCAATCTTCACGTCAACTCGGAACTCGCTGAGCATTTAGATCCAATGGAGCTCTCTTCCCTAAACGAGCTCTTGGATCGCATCGCCGCCCTGGGAGTCGCTACAGACTACGATCAGATTGGGCCTAAACCCGATCTGAGAGAGATCAACTCTCCCCAGGTCACCCATCATGTTGCAGTGGTGGAGGAACAATGCGGCGACCCTTCATCTATCTTAAGGACCAGCTATGTACAGATTCCCGATCCCTCCAATCCAGATACCCGTGGAGGGGAGGACGTCACTCAAGACCTGAACCTAGAGTCAGGCAGCGGGGTAGATTCAGTGGAAAACATCCAAGAATCCAAACTTCCGAGTTCGGAAACTCCTTGGCCCCTGAGTCTCAGATTGGGTGAGGTTTCGGATTCAATTCCACCCACCCACCCAAACATAAGCGATCTATCCCAAATTAGGCAAGAGCCCAAAGAAACAGTACACCATTACTGGGCCAGATTCCTCCTGGTCATGAACAGGATAAAGGACTGCCGCGAGGAAGACACAATTTCATTCTTCTACAATAATTGCACTGACAAGGGAATCCTCAACGCCATAAGTCGCCGTGAAATTACACGCTTTGCCGACTTGGCGTCCATAGTACGAAAGTACTGTCGATGGAAAGCGCCTGGAAAACCGAAATAAAATTTTGGGACAATCCGTCCCTGAATACAAACCCAGTCCGAAATAAAAGGGTGCATTATCGCCAGATACCCGGGTTAAACACCAAAAAGCAAAAAGCCTCTACAGGGCATGGAACCGTACTGGAGGGATGGCTCAATGGACCCTGTAAAATTCATAGTGCAGAGGGCGCCACACCAACTCATAGCCTTAGAGCATGTTGGATACTCCAGCAGGTGGCCAAAAGTGGTGAAGATCTTCTAACCCCAGAAGCCACAGAGCACCAGCCCAGGGATACCAGTACGATATTAACAGTCTTCGAGACTTTTGCATCAAATAATATGCGAAAACGAACACTCCGCAGCCTTGCCGAAGTCTACCACGTGGCAACAATAAACCCATGGAGTGACACGGCTATTACTTTTAATGCAAGTGATGAACCTAAATTCCGAACAGCCCGAGCACCAGCCGCATTGGTCCTCAGTCCAATAGTGGACGGCTTTCGACTCTCCAAGGTACTCATGGACGGTGGCAGCGGATTGAACCTCATTTATGAGGAAACCCTTCGAAAAATGGAAATAGACTGGAACCGCATTGAGCGAAGCAGCACAACCTTTAGAGGAATAATCCCTAGTCAGGAAGTGCGCTATACAGGAAAAATCACACTAGATGTGGTGTTCGGCACGCCAGATAATTACAGGTCCGAAGAGGTCACGTTCCAAGTGGCCCCATTTAGTAGCGGATACCACGCTCTATTAGGGCGGGAGGCATTTACAATCTTCCAAGCCATACCCCATTACGGGTACATGAAGCTCAAAATGCCCGGGCCCAATGGAATCATCACTCTTTCTAGTGATCCGGACATAGCACTCCACGCCGAAAATAAGACAGCCGCACTGGCCCTCGAGGCACTATCCGAAGCCCTGGCGGCCGAGGAACTGACTGCAATGCGCTCCACGGTGAACAGGGACGACGTGATACTCGATAAAAGATCCAAGTCCACCTCCTTTAAACCGGCGGACGAAATAGTCAAATTCCCAGTCCATCCAACGGACCCTACAAAAGCAGCTTCCATTGGGGCACAATTAAACCCTGATGTAGACGCCGCACTACGAGAGTTCCTACGTGAGAACTGGGATATTTTTGCCTGGCACCCTTCAGACATGCCAGGAATCCCACGCAGGCTGGCCGAGCACAGCCTAAATATCCTAAAAGGATTCAAGCCAGTCAAGCAGGCTCTTCGGCGTTTCTCCGAACCTAAGAGACAAGCCACGGGAGAGGAACTAGCCAAGCTATTGGAGGCCGGATTCATCAGAGACATAAAACATCCGGACTGGCTAGCAAACCTAGTGATGGTACCAAAGAAGGACAAATCCTGGCGCTTGTGCGTCGATTTGAAGGACCTCAACAAGGCTTGCCCAAAGGATCCCTTCCCTCTCCCCCGCATCGATCAAATTATCGACGCTACAGCAGGACACAATTCATTGTGTTTCCTTAACACATACTCCGGCTCCCATCAAATTAAGATGGCAGAGCCAGACCAAGCCGCAACGGCATTCATCACACCATACGTCCCATTCTGCTTCAACACAATGCCCTTCGGGCTCAAAAACACCGGCGCAACATATCAGCGCATGATTCAGACATGTTTGGCAAACCAGATTGGCAAAACAGTGGAGGCATACGTAGATGACATGGTCGTCAAAACCAAGCATGTCGAATCTCTAGTAAACGACTTGAGTCTCACATTCGATAACCTCCGAACATACGACATCAAGCTCAACCCGGAAAAATGCGTTTTCGGCGTACCAGCCGGAAAGCTCTTGGGCTTCATTGTATCCGGTAGAGGAATTGAAGCAAATCCAGCCAAGATCCGAGCTCTGTCACAATTGGACATCCCAAAGGACCTCAAACAAATACAAAAATTGACCGGATGCGTGGCGGCTCTAAGCCGCTTTATCTCCCGCTTGGGAGAAAAGGCATTACCCCTTTATCGCCTCCTCCGGCGCACCGAACACTTCGAGTGGACGGATGCCGCCACGGCCGGACTCGACGAAATAAAAGCCATATTGGCAACAAACCCAGTCCTGGCCGCGCCAAACATTGGCGAACCAATGCTATTATACATTGCGGCAACTCATCAAGTTGTAAGCGCAGTGCTCGTCGTCGAACGAGAAACGGACGGACACAAATTCCCCCTTCAAAAGCCGGTTTACTATGTGTCCACTGTCCTTACTCCATGCAAGTCACGGTACCCGCATTATCAAAAGATAGCGTACGCGGTATTTATGGCATCCCGGAAGCTGCGACACTACTTTCAAGAGTGTTCGATAACGGTAGCCTCGGAAGTACCACTTAACGATATTATAAACAACCGCGACGCGACGGGCCGGATTGCCAAATGGGCCATTGAGCTCCTCCCGTTCGACATAACTTACAAGCCACGGCGAGCTATTAAGTCGCAAGTTTTGGCCGACTTCGTCGCCGAATGGACGGAAGCCGAACTCCCTAAAGAGTACGGCACATATTCCAACTGGATCATGCACTTCGACGGCTCCAAAATGTTGGCTGGTCTGGGGGCTGGCGTCGTTTTGACGTCCCCAACAGGAGATACAGTTCAATACGTACTCCAGATAATGTATACGGACTCCAACAACGCAGCCGAATATGAGGCCCTTCTACATGGTCTCCGGATGGCAGTATCCATGGGCATTCAACGCCTAGAGGTGCGCGGGGATTCGAACCTCGCGATATCCCAAATAAATGGAGACTTTGATGCCAAGGATCCGAAAATGGCAGCTTATCGCAACGCCGTCCTAAAAATGTCAGCTCGGTTCGAGGGGCTCGAATTTCACCATATAGCCCGGGAAAACAATCAGGCAGCAGACGTCCTGGCACGCATCGGTGCAAAATGCGATGCCGTCCCTCCCAACATCTTCTTGGAGAGGCTGTTCAAGCCATCCGTAGTATGGGAAGGGGAACCCGGAAATAACAGCCCGGACCCAACCGCACTGCCCGACACTGAACATTCTGACATAATTGGAGGCTCTGCCAACGAAATAACATCTTCAGCCCATGTAATAATGGCAGTCATCGCCCCATGGAAAGAACCATTCCTAGCCTACCGAACTAAGAAGGAACTTCCCGAGGACCAAAACGAGGCACGCTGCATAGTGCGGCGATCTAAAGCCTATAAAGTCCATGAGGGAGAGCTTTATAAGAAAAGCACCATCGGAGTCCTTCAAAGGTGCATCTCCGAAGAGGAAGGGCGGAATCTTCTGGCTGAAATTCATGCCGGACTCGGCGATCACCATGCTGCAGCCCGGGCCCTTGTAAGCAAGGCCTTCCATACAGGCTTCTATTGGCCGACGGCCCGAGCAGACGCTCAGGACTTAGTCCAACGATGCGTTGGTTGCCAGCTTTTTGCTAACCAAAGCCATATGCCACCCACCGCCCTCCAAACTATCCCCATCACCAGGCCCTTCGCGGTCTATGGGCTTGATATGGTTGGACCCCTTAAAGGAGGAACCCACAAGCAAAAATACTTACTGGTCATGGTGGATAAGTTCACCAAATGGATAGAGGCCAAGCCTCTTAAAACGGACGAATCCGGACCGGTGATAGACTTCATATCCGGGGTCGTACACCGTTACGGCTTCCCCCACAGCATCATCACTATTAACGGCACAAACTTTACGGCCGACGAGGTAAAACTCTAGTGCAAAAACATGGGCATCAAGATCGACTATGCTTCAGTCTATCACCCACAAACTAACGGTCAGGTCGAGCGAGCAAATGGTCTCACCATGAGTGACATCAAACCCAGGTTAGTGCGGTCCCTCAAGGAATCTAACATGCACTGCGTAGAGGAGCTCGACTCTGCACTCTGGGGGCTGCGGACCACGCCGAACCGCACTACCGGATACACACCATTCTTCATGGTATACGGCGCAGAGGCAGTTCTGCCCTACGACATAATACATGACTCACCTCGAGTGCGCATGTACGAATAAAGAGAAGCCGAGATCGATCGACAGGAAAGTTTGGACGCCTTGGAGGAGGAGTGTGACGTGGCAAAAGCCCGTTCCGCATTCTATCAACAGCAGGCTCGAAGATACCAAAGCAGAGAAGTATGGGCCAAAACTTACAATGTTGGCGAGTTAGTTCTACGCCTGCCGGATAAGAAAAAGGACAAACTCAAGCCCAAGTGGGAAGGTCCCTTCATTATTGACCAAGTCCTGACAGGTGGAGCATACCATCTACAGGATGCATCGGATAATTGACTCGAGCCGAACCCATGGAACGCAGCCCGACTCCGAAGATTCTACACCTAGCACCGGACTCTGTGTTCGTCTCCTTCCTCTGTCCATTTTTATACACAATCTGTCTTATATTTTCTCCTTCTCCCCTTCTCTTCTCTCACAGCCTTTAAAGGCCCATTTGTGCCTTGTTTGCACGCAACTGATGCGCTATCCACGCTCATCATACATGGGGGCTTCTTTAAACACAAGCTTATTCATACGGGCTTTATGCCCAACACATGTGTTATCCTTCCACATGTACCCTTTATTCACTATTATATGCATCGATATGACTTAAGTTTTGGCCAAGCTGGGTTGCCTGGCTCTTGTATTTATGCCCTACGTTCCCGTTAATTCGGCTAGGGCATAAGGGGAGCACCTCTGCGATTGTTACTGCCAGGTCAGCCGGATGTGTACCTCAGACTGGGTGAAGCCGAAAGCTAGCGTTCTTAAGGGAATATTCGGTCGGTGAACTAAAGATGATTTTTCTCTTATTTACTTATGCGCCCCTAGATGTTTTTTCTGCGTCTCTTTTCACAATCCGGACATGCACTTTAGGGCATGCCTCCCAGGGAAAGGAACCCTTAACGGAACTATTCTCCCTGGAAGATGTTTCTTACTAACCATGTAATATAACATAACTAGTTGGGCACTTGTCTGTTTAAGCACTAATGACCCCTATGCCTGGTCTCCATGCATGCCCCGGTTCTTACATAACCGAGAGGGTATTCGGATACACTCTGGACCGTCGGGTCCTGAGGTTGAAGCGAAAAGGTCCGCCACGACAAATGATCTATAATCCGGCTAGAAGGCATTATACATGTCACCTTCAATTACATAGTCAATTTGACTGGGTAAATTCCTCTTCGATACCATCCAACAGGCTGTCTAGTTTATAGACCTATTGGGAATACTTTGCAGCCAATTCTACTTGGCCGTACACTAAGCTCACAGGGATCTCCTTCCCATCAGGCCCCACAAGTCCGACCTCGGCCATGTGGTTTGGGTCAGCCTTCGTGTACTGCGTCTTCACCATGGCCTAGGCTTCCCTGGCGCCCTGACGGCCAACTTCCTCGCCGAACTCTTTTTCAAAGTTCGTTCAAGCACTTACTAAATATGCCGCGTCGAAGCCGCCGATTCTCCTTAACGGAGTCCGACAGTTGGGCACGAACATCCTTTAGTTCCACGCCCAGCTTGGTGTTGGCATCTAGGAGATCATTCTTCTCCTGCCTCACCCTCGTAAGCATGCTCTCACCAGCCTTTAGCTGGCGTAGGAGTTGTTGCTTATCGGGATTTACTCCAGCGTCATCTGCAATTTTACCGTCAGATCTGCATATACGCCGCACTTTATATGATACTTAACATTTGAACGATATATTACCAGAGGGGGTCTCTTTGGGCTCCCTGCTGCGGCTAGTGTGGCACGAATTTGGGCTTTGCACTCTTCCAGCTCCTGGGACAGTTGGGTATTCTTTTCTGTAAGAACCTACATAACAAATGATCCTTAAATCAATTATTCTAACTGTTTCAAGTCTCAGGGGCTACTGATATATATAATCACCAAATTTTCTCACCCGTATGTCTTATACATACTGCTCCGTGGCTCTGGCTAGACCATTTTGAACGGCACGGAGGTACGCATCTCCCGAGTTGAAGGCATCCAATGCCTCTTGGGAGAAACAAGCGTCACGAAGAACAGTCCGCCGACGCCTGTGGTTCATGGCACTTTCCACCTCGGAATTGGTGGCGGACAGTCTGTTCGCATCCTCTGTCAGAGGAGCGCCCGGCGCACGCCTCGTATTCGTTCGCGCCTCCGAATCCGGCCTTGGAGCCAGGCTGGTGGAGGCACGATTAGTAGCCTCTTCGGATATAGTCCGGCGAGCGCTCTTTTTCCTAAAAAGAAGGCATGGGCGTTAGTATGCCTCTGAGAATAATATCTTGGAATAAAGACGACGCGTCGTACCGCTGCGCCGGTGTCTCAATCCGGACTGCGTGTCTTTTCAGCTTGCCTGGCCTTGCGGCCCCTTGTTGGCTAGTCGCCGCAGGCTCGGCCTTCCGCCTCGAGGACCTCCCCTGCAAAACACGGTTGTTATACGGTAATCAAAAACACGCAAGGACGGATCCCTTTTCAAAGTGCTGGGACTTCGGTCTCAGTTATCTATGAGGTTGGAAGTAGCCCAGGATAATCGGCCGTAATGGCCACCAAGGCGTTGTCATTGCTCAATTGGTAAAATACCCCATCGATCAGCTCCACAGATATGTCCGGATCCTCTTGGGAGGCCGGGTCAAGGGACCGTTCCGGGTCCTCGAGTTGTGGAGGAGGGCTGTTTATCTCCCTTACAGCCTGGCGCAGCTCCTGCGTTGAAATCGCTAGACTGAATACTTAACTATGAGAATATGAAACGGATGGGCGAGAAAGAGTGTCCGCTTACCCAGCTTGGAGGATTGTACATAGAAAATCTGCCCTGCGGGTTGACGCGGAGGAATTCCTCCTCTTCTCCCTTGTACAAAGTGGATAAGATCTTTATTAGAGCAGCAACCGATTCCGACCCTTTACGGCCACAGAGGGTGACGTCATCCTCCCCGTTGAAATCCCACATGGGGTGGCCTCTACACTGAAGCGGTTGCACCCCCCGCATAATGCATGTGGCCATGACCTCGATCGTGGTCAATCCGGATCGAGCTAACAAACTTATCCGGCTCATCAGGTAAAGAACGTCCCTGTCATCTTCCTCCTGGGGGCTCCGTGGACGCCAGCTCCGGCGCTTCTTCAAAGGAGCGTTGTCGAACTCAGGGAGGCCCATTCGAATAGGGTCCGGGAGGGGGACGTCTTCTATATAAAACCATTCCGAAGGCCAGTCTTCGGACGTCTTCTTTGGGGTTCCGGATAGATATCCGGTCCCGGCAATATGCCACACTTCGGCTCCGCCCACTTGATATATTGACCCCTCCTGAGAACGGGGCACAAGGCAGAACAGCTTCTTCCACAATGTGAAATGAGCCTCACAGCCCAAAAATAGCTCGCAAAGGGCTACGAAGCCCGTGATATGCAATATGGAGGCAGGCGTAAGGTTGTGCAACTGGAGGCCGTAGAACTCCAGGAGCCCCCGGAGAAACGGATGAATTGGAAATCCGAGCCCTCTTACCAAATGAGGGACAAGGCATATCCGCTCTCCCTTGGAGGGATTGGGAAGGCTCTCCGCTTGCTCTCCGCCATTATAGGTGGCGAGCCCGGCTCGAACCGGGACCATGTATGCTGGGGGAAGAAATCCCTTGGTCTGAAGCATCACTAATTTGTTGTGCGGGACGGAACATCTCTCCCAATCTCCAGGCTTGGGGCTAGGGGAGCGAGAGGAGGAGCTGCGTCGACCGGCCATGATGGAATGGATCTATGTCGGGTGCGCTCCGATGAAGGCTCGCCAAGGGAGGATGGTGTGATTTGGATCTGAATCCTCGTCTCTTTAATAGGCAGCTCATTCACACAGCTAGGGGGGTAAATGTAAAATCATCCTGGCTTTTCACATTCGCTCGACACGTGGAAAGTGGCCATTATTGGGTGTGGAAGCCAAGGAGCGCAACATTCCAGATATGCGTCCGCCGAACTCCACAGCCGATCCAGAGGGGCATACCGAGGATCTCCAAACTTCCTCCGCAGCATAAAGGGATTCCTAGCCACAATATCCCCGGCTTCTCGCAGTTCCTCCTTCTTCGCTCTCATTGCAGAGCGGGTGTCTTTGGTCGCCATCGTGGCCTTTTCCAGGTCCGTCACCTTCGCCTGGTTTTCTTCTTCCAGATGCTGGCAGCGGTCGGCAGTATCTTTTAACTTTACAGCCATCCTGGCCATTTTCTCTTTGCTCTCGCAATGCTCGGCCTTTTCGGCTCTTAACTCTTCGGCTGCCTTTAAAGCGGCCGCATTACTACTCCTTGCTTGCTCCTTGGCTCGGGCAAGCTCTGCCCGAAGGGTCTCCACGGTGGCAGCTCCATCTGCAGTCACAACATATTAAAGATACTGGCATCATGCTGCTCTTATTATGTGATGATCACCAGAAAAATCACTCACCCTGTGCCTCGTCAAGCCGCTTGTTGACAAGCACAATGTCGGCATCTGCCGCATCCAGTTGCCGCTTTAATCCGGCAAACCCATCAAGTTCGGCTAGCCACTAGAGCTTCAACCACCTGCATATAAAGGCGGTCTGGTTATTACCTGGGACTACGATCATCTGTTGGCCGCCGTTCTCGACGACAACTAGAGTCTCAGGGGCTACTATCTACACAGGGCACGCCTTAAAATGTGCGGTACTGTCAAAAATGTACATCATTTCACGTACCTCAAAACCCGTCAGTAGACTCATAAAGGCTTCATGCAACCCGCTTTCGGTGGATGAAATCCTTTCAATCACCGTACCCATCAACGTACGGTGCTCTTCTGAGATAGTCGCTCGCTCTAGCAGATCCCTCAGTATGTCCGATCGCATACCAGACGGTGCCGAACTCTTTTGGTTGCTCTCTTCAAGAGCCGGATACTGGGGACTTCGGATGGCCATAGGATTACCTTCTGGCCTCGCCGGATCTGGAGAAACACTCCACGACGACACTTCGGCATCGCCCGCCTCGTGAGGCGGTGTGGCAGGGGGAGGCGTTTCGCTCTCCATCATCTCTGGAAGAAGATCCCCCGAACACGAGCTCTGCTGAGAAGGGCTAAGATCCGAACTGCAAGATAAATGCTTCGGCTATTTTCCTCAGAAGTAAGGTAGGATATCTTCACTATTTAGTACTTTTTGATTACTCACAGCTCGTTAGAGAGCTGATCCTCGCGCGGACATTGTACGGAAAGAGAACCCTCCGAGGAAGGACCCTCTGGTGGAGATTTCTTCTCCCGTTTGGAAACCTTGGTTTCCGAATCTTCAGAGGTAGTCCTCTTCCTTCGCCAGGGTGAGAGAATGTCAGAGTCTTCCCCTTGGTTATCCTCCCTCACGGAGGCGCTCATTCCCTCGGTTGGAATAGGTAGCGGTGGAGGCCCGCTTTCGCCCTCTTTATTCCACCCTTCATCTTCCTTTGAGGGCACCAGGCAAGGTGCTGGCTCGAGCATCTTTTCCAGCACCGGATTGTCCTAGCCTTTAGGAAGGGGGGCCGAACACCGGATCATCTTCGCCTTTGTTATCCAATCCTGGTCAAAGAGCGATTCTTCAGAATGATGTCATGATAAATAAAAGGACAGTGTGTTCGGCCATGGGATTACTTACTTGGGCCGCGGTGCGGTTGCTACTCAGGCCCACGTCCTCGGTAGTGTCCGGACACTCTATTTGGGGTCCGAAGAACGATTTGTACATCTCCTCGTGCGTCAGGCCGAGGAAATTCTGAATAGTGCATGGTCCTTCAGGGTTGAATTCGCACATGCGGAGGGGCCGGCGTTTGCAAGGCTGGATTCGACGAACCAGCATGACTTGCATTACCATAACCAAACTGAAATCTCCCTCCAAGAGATCTCGGATGGGGCTCTGCAGTATGGGCACGTCCTTGGCTAGACCCCAGCTTAGTCCCCTGCTGATCCAAGACATCATTTGTGGTGGAGGGCCCGAGCAAAAGGTGGGGGCAGCTACCCACTTGGCACTTCGGGGAGCTGTGACGTAAAACCACTCCTGTTGCCACAATCCGGACATCTCTGGAAAGGAACCCTTTGGCCATGGAGCATCAGCAATTTTTCTTATTAAAGCACCTCTGCACGCTGCGTACTGTCCCTCGACCATCTTCGGCTTCACATCGAAGGTCTTGATCCACAAGCCGAAGTGAGGGGTAATGCGGAGGAAGGCCTCACAAAGGACAATAAATGACGAGATGTGAAGAAGGGCGTCCGAGGCTAGATCGTGAAAATCCAGCCTATAATAGAATATAAGACCCCTGACAAAGGGATCCAGAGCGAGGCCTAGTCCTCGGAGGAAGTGGGAGACGAACACAACGCTCTCCTTGGGTTCGGGAGTTGGGACGACCTGCCCTCGGGCGGGCAGCCTATGCGAAATTTCGGCGGTCAGATATCTAGCTTCCCTCAACTTCTTAATGTCCTCCTCTGTGACGGAGGAGGGCATCCACCGGCCTTGAAGGCTAGATCCGGACATGATTGAAGGTTTGAAGCACCCGACCTGGGCTTTGGGTGTTAGAACTCGAGGCGGGGGAAGGACTCGATTGAGCACGGGAGGGAAAAAAGTAAAAGCCTTGTCCCTTTATAAAGGGGTGAATATCAAGCGTCCTACTCGTGGCCGTTTGGGACTTGCCTAAAATCTAGGAGTCCTAGGCACGATTGGGTTACCCACATCCGTATTAATGAGAATCCCGTAATAAGGGGAAGACGATCTCTGCTTTGACAAGACGTGTCAAGAAACCGCCTCGTGTTATGTGCGGGGCTGGTTAAGGAAAAACGGTTCGAATAATTACCGGGCCATGGCATGATGTCATGTTGCCAAAACACGTCAGCAGATTAGATTTGTGGTAATATTATTCTCTCTATGGTGGTATGTGGAACTTATTTTGCAGGGTCGGACACTATCCTTGTATTCAAATTCTTCCGTGGTGTATTCAGAGGAGGAACCCGCCTTGCAATGCCGAAGACAACACTGCGTGTCGGACTCATCGTCATTGAAGCCTGGTTCAGGGGCTACTGAGGGAGTCCTGGATTAGGGGTCTCCGGACAGTCGGACTATATCCTTTGGCCGGACTGTTGGACTATGAAGATACAAGATTGAAGACTCTGTGCCGTGTTAGGATGGGACTCTACTTGGCGTTGAAGGCAAGCTAGGCAGTACGGATATGTATATCTCCTCCTTTGTAACCGACCTTGTGTAACCCTAGCCCCCTCCGGTGTCTATATAAACCGGAGGGTTTTAGTCCGTAAAACAACATACAATCATACCATAGGCTAGCTTCTAGGGTTTAGCCTCTCCGATCTCGTGGTAGATCAACTCTTGTACTACTCATATTATCAAGAATAAATCAAGCAGGACGTAGGGTTTTACCTCCATCAAGAGGGCCCAAACCTGGGTAAAACATCATGTCCCCTGCCTCCTGTTACCATCCGCCTTAGACGCACAGTTCGGGACCCCCTACCCAAGATCCACCGGTTTTGACACCGACAATTCTCCTCTGGACCGGCTATGGAGTTCTGCGGATGAGTACATGGATTTGGCTGTAAGTGTTGTTGATGCGGCTGAGTACTTCAAGGATCAGAAAGGTCCTGAAGTGGAGAAGTTGTTCTGGTCACAGTTTCACGCTCCAGTCCGTCCACTGTTGCTGAATGATCGATTGACCGGTTGGGCCGAGCTCCATAGATTATCTGGACTTTCCATGAGGTCCGTTGTGGATCATCTGTGGCCAGGAGGGCCAAGGCCGAATAGCTACTTTAGCTTAGTGCAACAATTCCTTGGTGTTGTGCCACGCATCAATGCTGTAAAGAGGTCGGCGTGCATAGAAGGCTCGCGGATGGCCCTTGCCCGTGTCAAAACATACTGGGCAGAGATGGTTGCCACCATTGTTGCGGCACAGGGTTCTGCCATAGGCCGAGTGGCTGCCGAGCACTACTTTGAAGAAGTTCTTGAAAGCGCTCATTTGATAGAGGCTCAGTGCTCGAAGAATATTATGTTTAAGTTACATGTATTCCCATTGTAAAAACAATGTTTTATTGAGTTTATCAAGGTTGTATTTATACTTTTTCCCAAAAGTACTATGATGCCTCCTGTGCGGCCGTTTATGTATATATGTATATAACCTGAAAGATGGCAGTCGTCAGCTTCAGCCCCCACGCATATAATGCGGGGGTGTTCGCAGAAGACGCATGTTCACACTTGATCCAACGTCTTGGTCCATTAAGGAGGTGATAGCGTAGCGAACTAGGCAATCGGACTATAATGCTTTAACACTTCAACTTAGCCAGAGGAGTTTGACAGTGGGGCTACTATATAGCCCCTGGTGGCTCCGCGCTCATCCGAATTCGGGGCGCGTACATGCCTGGCCAGGAAACGGCCCTTCGTTAAGGCGGAGGAATCCCGAAGATTCTGCTAGGTCATCGAGTGGTTGACCAGTCTCACACTATATCATGATAGTCAGTTTTCGGCTTTCTCTACTGAGGTGCTCGTCCGGATGAACAAGGGCACAATCACAGTAGTTCTTCTGGTGCCGCCTTAGCTGATATAGCGGAACGTAAGGCAACAAAACACAGGAGCCTGGCAAACCCAACATTTGACCAAAGACATGATTCGGATCTAATGCATATAAGGCCAAACTCGCGACGCCGAACACTCCCTAAGGTATTCGGTCTTTATGATGTAAACCGGGCTAAACGGTGCCCTTTGTAATAAGCCCCTAGTGTCTAGGTACGTGCAATATTCTGACATGGCCACATGCCAATATGTTAGCATCCCTCTCAATTGTACTAAGAATCCGGGGGATGTGTATCAACAAGAGACAGTAAAAAAGGTTTACGCAGGGTCTTAATCCGAAAAGAATCCTGAGAACGGGTCCCTGCAGCATGTCTGCGCCTATGTCTCCGTTGTGCCGTATCCTGGACGGGTGTTGCCCGATGGTCATATGTAAAAGAGAGGAACTTAGTTGAAAAGTCGTCGTGCAAAAAGGTAGATTATACTAAATAAACCATGTACAGTTCAAGATAAGTAAGGTTGAGCCTAATTGTCACTTGTTTACATGCGTTGAGCCCCTTGTATTGCTATAGGGGTATAGCCATCAAACCTGTATCAATTATATATAGCCGCACGAGACTCGTCTAACCGTGTCCGTGGTCTTAACGACCTGTCAGATGCTCTTGTTGGTGAAGACGTCTAGTGTGCGGCTGCCAAGGCGGCCTCACGGTCTTCCGCACGCAAGGAGCGCTCAATATTTCCATTTACTGTAATGATGCCACGTGGACCGGACATCTTAAGCATGAGAGAAGCGTAATGCGGTATTGCGTTAAAGCGAGCGAACGCTTCGCGTCCGAGTAGTGCTTGATAGCCACTTTGGAACGGAGCGATGTGGAAGGTTAAATTTTCGCTGCGGAAGTTATCGGGAAAGCCGAATATAACCTCTAGTAGCAGGGAGCCTGTGCAATGGGCTTCTGGGCCTGGCATTACTCCTTTAAAGGTAGTATTGCTATGGCTGATTTTTGTTGGGTCTATCCCCATTTTGCGGACTATGTCCTGATATATCAGGTTTAAACTACTACCGCCGTCCATCAGGACTCGTGTGAAGTGGTATCCGTCAATTATCGGGTCTAACACCAAGGCAGCCCATCTTCCATGTCGGATACTTGCCGAGTAATCCCGATGGTCAAAGGTGATCGGTTGGGACGACCAGTGGCAGAACTCCGCGGTGATAGGCTCTGGGGCATGTGTCTCTAGGAGTGCCGCTTTGTTTCTCCCCTTTGTCACAGATAACACATTTACTGTTTTGACTTCTGGTCGGAATTTCTTCTGTTCCCCAGTGCTTTGTTTGCGAGGATGATCCTCGTCTTCGCTTGGTGTATCCGGCCCCTTGTGTTCGGCGTTGAGCTTGCCGGACTGCTTGAAGACCCAACATTCTCTATGGGTATGATTTGCAGGTTTATCGGGGCTGCCGTAGTGTGGAGCCGCCGGATACAAAGATCTGTCCAAGGAGAAAAGTCTCACCCTGGGCTACATCGCTATCGATGATTGAAGGAGCCATCCAGCCTAACGCTAACGACACAGAGGAACTCTTAACGAGAGCACCAATGTCGGTGTCAAAACCGGCGGATCTCGGGTAGGGGGTCCCGAACTGTGCGTCTAGGCGGATGGTAACAGGAGGCAGGGGACACGATGTTTACCCAGGTTCGGGCCCTCTTGATGGAGGTAAAAACCCTACGTCCTGCTTGATTGTTCTTGATGATATGAGTAGTACAAGAGTTGATCTACCATGAGATCAGAGAGGCTAAACCCTAGAAGCTAGCCTATGGTATGATTGTCTGTTGTCCTACAGACTAAAACCCTCCAGTTTATATAGACATCGGAGGGGGCTAGGGTTACACAGAGTCGGTTACAAGGAAGGAGATATACATATCCGTATTGCCAAGCTTGCCTTCCACGCCAAGGAGAGTTCCATCCGGACACGGGACGAAGTCTTCAATCTTGTATCTTCATAGTCAAACAGTCTGGCCAAAGGATGTAATCCGGCTGTCCGGATACCCCCTAATCCAGGACTCGCTCAATAACCAATCATACATAAAAGAATTCAGAGAAGATTCAAATATTATTCATAGATAAACTTGATCATAAACCCACAATTCATCAGTCTCAACAAACACACCGCAAAAGAATATTACATCAAATAGATCTCCACGAGAGAGGGGGAGAACTTTGTATTGAGATCCAAAAAGAGAGAAGAAGCCATCTAGCTAATAACTATGGACCCGTAGGTCTGAGGTAAACTACTTACATTTCATCGGAGAGGCTATGGAGTTGATGTAGAAGCCCTCCGTGATCGATGCCCCCTCCGGCGGAGCTCCGGAACAGGCCCCAAGATGGGATCTCGTGGATACAGAAAGTTATGATAGTTGAATTAGGGTTTTGGCTCTGTATCTGATCGTTTGGGGGTACGTAGGTATATATAGGAGGAAGAATTAAGTCGGTGGAGCAATAGGGGGCCCACGAGGGTGGAGGGCGCACTTGGGGGCTAGGTGTGCCCCCCTACCTCGTGGCCTCCCTGTTGGTTGCTTGACGTAGCGTCCAAGTCTCCTGGATCATGTTCGGTGAGAAAATCACGTTCCCGAAGGTTTCATTCCGTTTGGACTCCGTTTGATATTCCTTTTCTTCGAAACCCTAAAATAGGCAAAAAAGCAGCAATTCTGGGTTGGGCCTCCGGTTAATAGGTTAGTCCCAAAAATAATATAAAAGTGGATAATAAAGCCCAATAATGTCCAAAACAGTAGATAATATATCATGGAGCAATCAAAAATTATAGATACGTTGGAGACGTATCAAGCACCGCAAGATTGAACCCAAAGCTAAGCACTTCTCCCATTGTATGAAAAACCAATCTAGTTGGCCAAACCAAATCAATAGTTCGAAGATACTTGCAAAGATATCAAATCATGCATATAAGACTTTAGAGGAGATTCAAATAATATTCATAGATAAGCTGATCATAGATCCACAATTCATCGGATCTCGGCAAACACACCGCAAAAGAGTATTACGTCGAATAGATCTCCAAGAACATCGAGGAGAACTTTGTATTGAGAATCAAAGAGAGAGAAGAAGCCATCTAGCTACTAGCTATGGACCCATAGGTCTGTGGTAAACTATTCATGCTTCATCGGAGAGGCAATGCTATTGATGTAGAAGCCCTCTGTGATCGAGTCCCCCTCCGACAGTATGCCAGAAAAGGCCCCTAGATGGGATCTCACGGGTACAGAAGGTTGCGGCGGTGGAAAAGTGGTTTCGTGGCTCCCCTAGAAGGTTTTGGGATATTTGAGAACATATAGGTGGAAGAAATAGGTCGGTGGAGTCACGAGGGGCCCACACGGTTGGGGGGCGCCCTACCCCCCTGGGCGCGCCTCCCGACCTTGTGGTCGCCTTGTGGCTTTCCTGAAGTGCACTCCAAGCCCTCTGGATGTCTTCTGGTCCAAGAAAAATCATCGCGAAAGTTGCATTCTGTTTGGACTCCATTTGGTATTCCTTTTCTATGAAACTCTAAAACAAGGAAAAACATGAACTGGCATTGGGCTCTAGGTTAATAGGTTAGTCCAAACAATCATGTAAAATAGCATACTAATGCATATAAAACATCCAAAGCAAATAATATAATAGCATGGAACAATAAAAAATTATAGATACGTTGGAGACGTATTAAGCATCCCCAAGCTTAATTCCTGCTCGTCCTCGAGTAGGTAAATGATAAAAACAGAATTTTTGATGTGGAATGCTACCTAACACATTTATCCATGTAATTATCTTTATTGTGGTATGAATGTTCAGATCTGTATGATTCAAAACAAAAGTTTAATATTGACATAAAAACAATAATATTTCAAGCAGACTAACAAGATAGTTATGCCTTCTCAAAATAACATAGGCAAAGAAAGCTTATCCCTACAAAATCATATAGTCTGGCTATGCTCCATCTTCATCACACAAAATATTAAAATCATGCACAACCCCGATGACAAGCCAAGCAATTGTTTCATACTTTTTATGTTCTCAAACTTTTTCAACTTTCACGCAATACGTGAGCGTTAGCCATGGACATAACACTTTAGGTGGAATAGAAGGTGGTTGCGGAGAATACAAAAAGGAAGGAGATAGTCTCACATCAACTATGAGTATCAACGGGCTATGGAGATGCCCATCAATAGATATCAATGTGAGTGAGTAGGGACTCCCATGCAAGGGATGCACTAGAGCTATAAGTTTATGAAAGCTCAAAAAGAAAACTAAGTGGGTGTGCATCCAACTTGCTTGCTCATGAAGACCTAGGGCATTTTGAGGAAGCCCATCGTTGGAATATACAAGCCATGTTCTATAACGAAAGATTCCCACTAGTAAATGAAAGTGACAATATAGGAGACTCTCTATGATGAAGATCATGGTGCTACTTTGAAGCACAAGTGTGGCAAAAGGATAGTAACATTGTCCCTTCTCTCTCTTCTCTCATTTTTTGGGCCTTCTCTTTTTTTATTTGTCCTTTCTCTCCCTTTTTTATTTCCTCACTGTAGCGACCCGATCCGAATGGACCGTAGTCTCTGTGCTTAAGTGTCATCCCTGGATTGGTACTGCCGACACACATAGTACTCGAGGATTTATAACAGAGTTCAATCACACACTTATTACATCGAGTGACTCATAAAGAGTACTTATTACAATAATATGGCTGAAGGCCATCTAAATAACTTGCGGAAGCATCGAGGTAAATGAGTCCATCCAACTCCACGAAAAAACTGAGTGCATGACAACGACCTATCGCACCTTACTCTTCGTCTGAAAATTTTGCAACAAGATACATTGCAGCCGTGTAGGTCAGCACATGGAATATGGTGGCAAGATAAAACTATAGAGCAATGAACAAATAACAGCTATCACTACATACATATTTGGCTGGTGGAGGCTCTACGATTATCATTTGCATAAAGCTATTTTTCCTAGAACAAAGGAATATATTTTATTTAACTACAAATTTTATGATATTATTGAGAAGGTTCCTCCAACTCAATCCCAAAATAGTAATTAATAACCCAACAAATTCATTAAGTAAAGTGATGAGATCAATCAATAATTCAAATACCACATACTCAAGATGTCCATAACCGGGGACACGGCTAATCATGATTAGTTTGTACACTCTGTAGAGGTTTGCACACTTTTCCCCACAAGACTCGATCACACCCATGATCGGATGATCGAGACATATTCTTTCTAAAGCATTAACTCTTTACTCTGGGTAGACAATACCATCCTACTTTCTAAAGCATTAACTCTTTACTCTGGGTAGACAATACCATCCTACTTTCCCCTACATCTGCTAGCCTACCACTGAAAGAGGTCACACAACTTACTCAACTATGCCAGAGCCCATAATGGCTTGTGGCTGCACACGGAAGTTTCTGAGCATGAATAATATTATGATCCCTTTGAGTCTGGGTGGTATACCATAAGATGACCACACGAGTACTCCGGGATATCCTAGGACAACACTGAATTGCTCCAGGTGCCCACCACCAATCCACCCAGATGTGTATTAAAGTAGCCACCTTGAGTTTCCCTTAGTTAAATATTAACTCTCACATCTTTCATGAATCTCACATACCAATTCCATCTACGAGCATGGCTAAGCAATATGAGCATAACGTATAATTCCCGAGGTTGATAAAAAGACAATAGGTTCCTACCTCATGATCTACTTCCCACGCCCACATGTTATCAAAACCTACCCATGCAATGGTTAAGGATTGAAATAAATGCATAAAAACTAGGTAATAAAGGGATATGATCAAAGTGTTGCTTCCCTTACTAACGATCTGGAAACCCTAGAGATTCGTAGTAGCAAGCCTCGCACTCCGGAAACTCTATCTTGAGCAAACAATAGCATACATAAGCACTCAAGCATAAGATGAAAAGGTAAAACCAAAAGAAAATGTTTAAACAGAAAGTTCAAGTGAAGACCTTCGATTTGCAAAAAGAATCAATCGAATTGGAGCTACGAAACACAAACTACGATCAAGAGAAATTCAAATTCAAATCTTCTTGAAACCAAACTTTAAATTTTAAAAATCATGTTCAAGTTGTTTATCTGGACAGAGGGGAACATGACAAAAACTTTGCCGCTGGTTTCATTGGATTTGGATAAACGAGCAAAAAGTAGTGAGGGTTTGAAGATCAGGGACTAATCTGCAATGAAAATAATTATGGATAGGTCCCTGGCTAAAAAATTAAACTAAAATGAAAAATCTAACGAACAAACATTCGCTATCGAAACCTAATGAACTAAAACTGTTCGCTACTGAATACTATCGGACGAACGTCCGCTAAATAACTTTCCTAATAAAAAATAAACCGAAACTAAAAGAAAAACCAAAAAAACCGGGTTGGCGGTTCGGTTTATACCGGTTCGTCGTAGAAAACCAGCGGTGGCGAGGCGGGCTCCGGCGACGGCGTGTCGGCGGTGAGGCGGTCCGGCGACGCGGGGCGGCAGCACGGGGAGGCGGCGGTTGCGGCGGCGGCGGCGGCTTGGAGCGGCGGGAGGCGGCGGAGGCGTTTGTGGAGGAGAGGGGGGCGGGGCGGCTAATTAAAGGGCCGCGGAAGGGGCGGCTTGGAGGAGGAGCAAAGGAGGCGGCGGTGCATAGTCCGAGTCGGACTCGCGACGGCGAGGGTGTGGGGCGGCCGGACTCGGTCGGGGCGGCTCGCTGCTCGGGCGGCTGGGCTTCGGCCCAGTCGGTCCGAAGATTTTTTTTTTAAATAAATTTCACCGCGAAGAAAAATACAAAATAAAATAAAAATCCTAAAATTTCAAAAATAATTTTCACTGTCCTCTCCTAATATTTAGGAGAAAGTGAACATTGTTTTGGGCTAAAATGCAATGTTTAAAAATGTAATTTTTTCCCTAATTTAACCGAATAAAATTCAAATAAAACATATTTTTATTCAAAATTAAATTTGCATTATTTTCTTGCTGTTTTGAAGAATTCATATTATCTTCTCTCATTATTGAAATAATTGGGAAAACAATTTCAAATAAAAATCACCTTGATCCAAATTACCAATTTCAAAAATTCAAAAAATGGAATTTTATGAAAACCTCCAACTCTCTCAAATGGTCCTTGAGTTGCTTAAGGTCTCTTGGATCAAAATGTTCAAATAAATCAAATTCAAAAAATGCTCAAATCATGGATGCATATGATGACCTAATGATTTACATCAAAATTGAAAATTGGGATGTTACAAACCTACCCCCCTTAAGATGAATCTAGCCCTCGAGATTCGGGTTGCCTAGCAAGAAGGTGTGGGTGGTCTTTCCGTAGGTCTTCTTCTCACCCCGAGGTGGCTTCTTCCTCAGTATGGTGGCTCCACTGAACTTTGCAAAACTTGATGACTTTGCTATGTGTAACTCGGTTGGCAAACTCGAGAATCTTGACCGGTTTCTCCTCGTAGGTTTGGTCACTCTCTAACTGAATTGCTTCCAGGGGCACTGTATCTCTCAGAGGAATATCGGACATCTCTGCATGGAACTTCTTCAACTGGGAAACGTGAAACACATCATGAACTCCTGACAATCCTTCGAGTAATTCCAATTTGTAGGCAACTTCTCCCATACGTTCCAAAACTCGGTATGGTCCTACGAATCGTGGGGCTAGCTTTCCTTTGACTCCAAATCGTTTAACTCCTCGAAGTGGTGACACACGGAGATATGCTTTGTCTCCGACTTCGTAGGCTACCTCCTTTCGTTTAGTATATGCATAACTCTTCTGCCTGTCCTGAGCTACCTTGAGTCTATCTTGGATCAACTTGACCTTCTCTTCAGACTCTCTGATTAAATCTGGCCCGAACGATTGTCGGTCTCCAACTTCATCCCACATCAACGGTGTCCTACACCTCCTTCCATACAAGGCTTCGAAAGGGGCCATATTCAAACTAGCTTGGTAGCTGTTGTTGTACGAGAACTTTGCGTAAGGCAAATTATCATCCCAACTAGATCCATAATCCAGCGCACAAGCTCTCAACATGTCGTCCAGAATCTGATTGACTCTCTCGGTCTATCCGTCTATCTGTGGATGAAAGGTTGTACTGAACTCTAGCCTGTTACCGAAAGTCTGGTGTAATTGATTCCAAACTTCGAGGTAAACTGTGTTCCTCTATCTGATACGATGGTCCTCGAAAGTCCATGCAGACATACGATCGTGTTCATATATATATATATTGGCCAACTTCGCACTTGTATAAGTGGTTTTCACGGGGATAAAGTGAGCCACTTTGGTCAAGCGATCTACTACTACCCAAATGGAACCATAGCCTGCTCGTGTCCTGGGTAATCCGGTGATGAAATCCATGCCAAGCTTATCCCACTTCCATTCGGGTATCAGCAAAGGCTGAAGTAATCCTGCTGTCTTCTGGTGTTCTGCCTTAACTCTGTGACATACATCAAATACGACTACATACTCGGCAATATCCTTCTTCATACCTGTCCACCAGAAACGTTCCTTCAAATCCAAATACATCTTGGTGTTTCCTGGGTGAACCGAGTATGGCGAGTCATTAGCCTCCTGAAGGATTAACTTCCTGATCTCTGGGTCATTGGGCACATAAATACGATCCTCAAACCATAAAGTTTCGTGTTCATGCTCACGAAAACCTTTGGCCTTTCCTTTACTCATCTTTTCCTTTATCTCTGCAATCTCCTTACCTGTTTTCTGAGCTTCTCGAATCTTTCCCAACAATGTGGACTGAACTTCCAATGATGCAACAAAACCTCTCGGAACTATCTCCATTCGAAGTTCTCTGAGATCGTCGGCTTACTCCTGAGGTAATCCTCTGGTTATGAGGGTATTAGCATAACTCTTGCGGCTCAATGCGTCTACTACAACATTGGCCTTTCCTGGATGATAATGTAGTTTCATGTCATAATCCTTTATAAGCTCCAACCATCTCCTCTGCCTGAGGTTTAACTCCTTCTGTGTGAAGATATACTTCAAACTGTTATGATCCGTGTATACATCACAACGGTTTCCAATAATAAAATGTCTCCAGGTCTTGAGCGCATGCACTACGGCTGTTAACTCCAAATCATGCGTGGCATAATTCAACTCATGGGGTCAAAGCTGACATGAGGCATATGAAACAACTCTTCTGTCTTGCATAAGTACACCTCCAAGTCCCTGGCGAGAAGCATTGCAATATACTTGGAAATCCTTGCGCATATCCGGAAGAATTAGCACTGGGGTTGTAACTGAATGTTTCTTCAACTCCTGAAAACTGGTCACACATTGTTCAATCCATTTGAACTTCTCCTTCTTAAATAACTCCGTCATGGGCTTTGCGATCTTGGAAAAATTCTCAATGAATCTCCGATAATATCATGTGAGTCCAAGAAAATTGCGTATCTCCCCAACTGAGGTGGGTGCCAACCACTCAGTGACAGACTGAACTATGGAAGGGTCTACTACTATACCTTCTCCTGATATAACATGTTCGATAAATCCAACTTCCTTCAACCTAAACTCACATTTGCTGAACTTGTCATATAACTGATGTTCCCTGAGCTTCTCGAGAACCAAGTGCAAATGTTCTTTGTGTTCTTCTTCATTCTTCGAGTACAGTAATATAACATCAATGAACACCACGACAAACTTATCCAAGAACTCCATGAACACCTAATTCATCATACCCATGAAGTAGATGGGGGCGTTAGTCAAACCAAAAGACATGACCGTGTACTCATATAGCCCGTACCTTGTGGTAGAAGTTGTCTTAGGTATATCCTATTCTCGGATCTTCAGCTGGTGGTATCCTGATCGAAGATCGATCTTGGAGAAAAATTTAGCTCCCTGTAGCTGGTCAAACAAATCATTGATCATTGGTAGTGGATATTTGTTCTTGATCGTCGCCTCATTCAATGCATGATAATCAACAACCATTCTCAAGGATCCATCCTTCTTCTCAACTAAGAGCACAGGGGCTCCCCACGGTGATGAACTTGGTCGAATATAACCTTTCTCCAATAACTCCTTAATCTACTTCTTAATCTCCTCTAGATCATTTACGGGCATCCGATACAGTCTCTTAGATATTAGTCTAGTGCCTGGTAACAGCTCTATCAAAAACTCCATGTCTCGATCTGGTGGCATGCCTGGTAGTTCCTCCGGAAATACATCAGGATAATGCTTAACAACTAGCACTTCCTCTTGAACAACTCCCAAGAAGGAATTTACTTGAGTCCTCCTTGGCGCATGCCTAGACACATACTTGATCTGTTTACCTTCTGGGGTGGTGAGGAGAATTCACTTACTAGCACAATCGATGTTTCCTCCATACTTCGATTGCCAATCCATGCCTAGTTTTATATCCAATCCTTGTGATTCCAAAATAATTAGGTCTGAGGGGAAAACATGCTTACCAATGGTCAATGGAAACCGATCACACCATCGGCTGGCCCAATACTCCGCTCCTGGTGAGCTTACTAACATGGGTGACCTAAGGGCTAAGGTTGGAAATTTAAACTTGTCCACAAATCCCCTTGATATGTATGAATGCGATGCACTAGTATCAAAAGGAACAAGGGTGGTAAATGACTTAATCAAAAACTTACCAATCACTGCGTCAGGCTTCTCTTCAACTTCCTCCATGTTGATGTGGTTCACCTGACCTCTGGTGAAGGGATTTGGCTTCTTCCCTGAGCTTCCATTGCCCTTTCCATTCTTTGCTTCAGGACATTCGGTGGCGTAGTGTCCAGTCTTCCCACACTTGAAACAAGTAATGTGACTTAGATCCTTCTTGGCGGGTGTAGCGAGGTTGGAACGGTTCTGACTAGTGTTTCCTCCATTCCCATTACCATTCTTAGGGCCACTGTGGTTGTGTGAACTTCCTCCATTGTGAGAATGGCCTCCATGGTTATGATGGGTGTGTCCTCCCGAGTACGAGGTAAAACAAGGCTTCTGCTGGGCTCTAGAGTGGTACTTCCCATGTCCATACTTTCGTTTGTGTTTCTATATCTGCTGTTGCTTGCCTTCAATCATGAGAGCCCTGTCTACCAGCTCCTGATAGTTGGTGAATGTTGCCACCATCAACTACATACTCAGCTCATCATTCAGACCCTCAAGAAACTTCTCCTGCTTCATGACATCTGTGGCCACATCATCTCGGGCATACCGAGTGTAACATCCCAAATTTTCAATTTCAAATGTTATACATTAGATCATCACTGCATATCATATTTTATTTGCTTTTGTCCTGATCCAGAAATTCTACGCAACTCAAGGACCCACGGAGAGAGTTGGGGATTTCGTTATTTTCATATTTGAGTTTTCTCAAATTTTAAAAATAGGATCATTTGATTCTATTTATTTTATCTTCAATTATTTCTATTATAAAAATATGAGAGAGAGAATAAAATGACTTTCCCAAAATAAAGAAATATTGAGTATTTAATAACAAATCAAATAAGATTTTATTTTGGAGTTTTTGGCTAGTTTATTTGAATTTAGGAAAAATTGCACATTTTTCAAAACTGCATTTTAGGGCCAAGAAAATTTTCATCTCGTTCTAAATATTTTATTTAGGCGGTGAAAATTTATTTTGGCATTTTCAGAATTTTATTTTATTTTCTAGAATTTTTCTTAGTTTCGGCAGAATTTGTTTTTTTTTAAGTACAGCGCCTGAGTGGGCCGAAGGCCCAGCCGAGCCAGGCCAGGCCCAAGACGCCGCCGCCTTCCCCCGCGGGAGACCGACCCGCCGCCGCCGCCGAGTCCAGCAGGGGCACGCCTCCCGAGGCCGACCCCGACCCGGCGCCCCCTTCCCCAAGCCACGCCGCCCCCCTCTCATAAATACCCCCGCCGCCGCCACCTCACCCCGCCCCGCCTCCCGCAGCCGCCGCTCGCCGCCGTGTGCCGCCGCCGCTGACGCCACCCCACCCCGCCGGAGCCCCGAGTCCCTTCGGAGTCCGACGAGGTAGCCGCGCCGTCTCCCGCCGGTTTTCTGAAGAAAACTAATTCGGTTTTTTTTTTAACCCTAGGTTTTTTTATTAGATCGGTTTTATCGGTTCACTTATTTAGCGAGCGTTCGCTCGTTCGTTCATTTTAATGGACGAGTTCACCGTTTAGTTTCACTTAATGAACGTTCCTTCGTTAATATGTTCGCCAGTTTTTTCTTTTTCTCAGATTTTCTGCGATTATTTCTGATCGCGATTTCTGATCCGATTTTTGTTTTAGTATAACTTTTCGCTCGTTTATCAGAATCACGCGATTCAAGCGGCTAGAGTTTCGTCTCGAAACCCTCTTTCCGTTTAACCAACTCAAACAAGTTTTTGTTTCTGTAAAATTTGACTTAGGTCCCGATTAGTAATCAAAGCTTGTTTCTTTCGCCGTTTGACTTTTGTTGTTTCGTTCTATTTGTTTCTTTTTGCAAACCGGAGTTCTTAAGTTGAACTTTCTGGTTAGATCTCTTAATTGAGTTTTACCTATGCATTGGATGAGTGCTTATTGTGTGCTTGTTTGTTTGTGATAGAGTACCCAGAGTGCGCCGCTTTCTACTTTGAATCTCTAGGTTTCACGGATCATCAGCAAGGCAAGTAACACTTTGATCATACCTCTTACTACCCAGTTTTATTGCATTAGATCAATCCTTAGACATTTGCATGAATAGGATCTGATTAATATGTGGGTTTTGGGAAGTAGTTAATGTAGTACCTATTACCTGTTTTATTATCAAACCCTGGGAGTTACTTCTACGTTTGCTTATGCCATGCTATGCTTGTAGACGTGGATTGGGTTTGAGAGTATTAATGATAGATGAGAGATTGTTTAATTAATGGTTAAACTTAAGGTGGCAACTTAAATACACATCTGGGTGGATTGAGGCACCTGGGTATTCTAGCGATTGCCTGTTTTTCTTTATGGACCGCCACCCAGGCTCAAAGGGATCATGAGATTATTCATGCTAGAAACTTCCGTGTGTAGCCACAAGCTAGTATGGGCTCTAGCATAGTTGATTAAGTCGTGTGAACTCTTACAATGGTAGACTAGCAGATGTAGGGGAAAGTAGGTGTAATGGTCTACCCGATCGTAAGGTGCTAGCGGTTCTGAAAGACTATGTCTCGGTTATCCGTTTCGCAAACACCATGTAGTGCAATAATCCGAATGGAGGAGATCGAGTCTTATGGGGAAAAGTGCGCAAACCTCTGCAGGGTGTATAAACTAATCATGGTTAGCCATGTCCCCGGTTATGGACGTCTTGAGTATCTAGTACTTGTATTATCATGTGAATCTCATCATGTGACTTTAATTAATTTTTTTGGGTTTTAATGATGATGTTTAATTGGGATTGAGAGGGTGTCTACACTCTCAATGTTTAACAACCACCATGTTAGTTAAATAAAATTTATTCCTTTGCAGTAGGGAAAAATTGGCTTTACACGAAACTGTAACCATAGAGCTTTCCACCAGCCATATATGCATGTAGTATAGCCTATTTCTGTTGACTACTCTCTATGTGTTACATTGCCAGCATATTCCATGTGCTGACCCGTTTTCGGGCTGCAACGTTCATGTTGCAGACTTTTCAGACGACGAATAAGGAGCCTTAGGTCGTGGTTCTATACTTAGTGATGCCGTTGGAGTTGATGGACTCACTTATCTTCCAAGCCTTCCGCTGTTATCGTTGTTAGATGGCCTTAAGCCATATTGTTTGTAATAAGTTCTCTTTTGAGACACTCGGTGTGATAAGTGTGTGATTGCTACTTTGTTATAAATCCTTCAAGTACTGTGTGTGTCAGCATTACTGATCCAGGGATGACACTGAAGCACAGAGATCAGATTGTTTGAGGTCCGGTCGCTACACCGAGCTAACTTGCTGAACTCATCCACGTACTGTGCCACAGTACGATTTCCCTGGCGTAAGTTGCGGAACTCACACTTCTTCATACTCACAGCTCTAGCTAAGACATGTGCAGTGCGGAAGGCTTGTTGAAACTGGTCCGAAGTGACATTGGCCACGGGGAAAGTGATTGTGTAGTTCTCCCACCATGAGGCCGCGGGTCCATCCAGTTGATGTGCAGCAAAGCGCACCTTCTCAGCATCTGTGCAACCTACGGTGGTTAGCTCCCTTCCAATATTGCAGAGCCAGTCATCAGCAACAATCGGCTTTGTGCTACTACAGAACACCGATGGATTCAACCTTTGAAAGCGGGCTAAGTTGTCCACTTGGGGTGGTGGCGGTGGGTTGTTGTTGTTGCCTTGGTTCTGGACTAGCAACTGCATCAAGGCATTCTACTGTTGGATCAACTGAGTGAGCTCCGGTGGGAAGGCGAATGCGGGGTTATGTCTCGGAGGCATCTTATATGTTTGGAGGGGTGAGAACAGAATAGAATAGGGACTAATGAGAGATTTCACTACCCATATGCACGTGAGACAAGCATATTCATTCCACACCAGTCAATATCAAACAAAATTCATACAATCAATCTAAGCTACCGTTACAAAATCTCATGGACTATAACTATATACATGGAGGTACTCTAATGGTAATATGGTCGTCGACTAGAAATTTTGATCGGTGAAAGACTCCATAATATCTGCTCTGGCTTCGTCTTCATAATCATCATCGCTGTCGGGGTCGGAGTCTATGTCGTTGATACATCCATTTTGCATCATGCTTTTATATCGATATTTATTGCATTATGGGTTGTTATTACACATTATGTCACAATATGTATGCCTATTCTCTCTTATTTTACAAGGTTTACATGAAGAGGGAGAATGCCGGCAGTTGGAATTCTGGGCTAGAAAAGGAGCAAATATTAGAGACCTATTCTGCACAACTCCAAAAGTCCTGGAACTTCACGGGAGCAAGTTTCAGAATATATAAAAAATATAGGGCAAAAGAAGTACCAGAGGGGAACCACCCACCATCCACGAGGGTGGGGGGCACGCCCTACCCCCTGGGCGCGCGCCCTGCCTCGTGGGCCCCCTGGCAGCCCTCTGATGCCAATCTTTGGCTATATGGAGTCTTTCGTGGAGGAAAAAATCATAAGCTATCTCACGGGACGAAATTCCTCTACCACGAGGCGGAACCTTGGCAGAACCAATCTAGGGCTCCGACGGAGCTGTTTTGCCAAGGAAACTTCCCTCCGGGAGGGGGAAATCATCACCATGGTCATCACCAATGATCCTCTCATCGGGAGGGGGTCATTCTCCATCAACATCTTCACCAGCACCATCTCATCCCAAATCCTAGTTCATCTCTTATATCCAATCTTTGTCCCAAATCCTTAGATTGGTACGTGTGCGTTGCTAGTAGTGTTGATTACTCTTTCTAGTTGATGCTAGTTGGTTTATTCGCGGGAAGATCATATGTTCAGATCCTTTATGCATATTAATACCCCTATGATTATGAACATGAATATGATTTGTGAGTAGTTACATTTGTTCATGAGGAAATGGGAGAAGTCTTGCTATGAGTAGTCATGTCAGTTTGGTATTCGTTTGATATTTTGGTGAGATGTATGTTGTCTTTCCTCTAGTGGTGTCATGTGAATGTCGACTACATGACACTTCACTATTGTTTGGGCCTAGAGGAGGGCATTGGGAACTAATAAGTAGATGATGGGCTGCTAGAGTGATAGAAGCTTAAACCCTAGTTTATGCATTGCTTCGTAAGGGGCTGATTTGGATCCACATGTTTCATGCTATGGTTAGGTTTGCCTTAATTCTTCTGTTGTAGTTGTGGATGCTAGCAATAGGGGTTAATCATAAGTGGGATGCTTGTCCAAGTAAGGACAGTACCCAAGCAATGTACCACCCACATATCAAATTATCAAAGTACGGAACGCGAATCGTATGAACGTGATGAAAAGTAGCTTGACGATAATTCCCATATGTCCTCGGGAGCGCTTTCCTTTATATAAGAGTTTGTCTAGGCTTTTCCTTTGCTACAAAAAGGATTGGTCCATCTTGCTGCACCTTATTTACTTTTATTACTTGTTACCCGTTACAAACTACCTTATCACGAAACTATCTGTTACCGATAATTTCAGTGCTTGTAGAGAATACCTTACTGAAAACTGCTTATCATTTCCTTCTGCTCCTCGTTTGGTTCGACACTCTTACTTATCGAAAAAACTACGATAGATCCCCTATACTTGTGGGTCATCAAGACTCTTTTCTGGTGCCGTGCCTTTGGTAGGTGGAATTTGGTAAGGAAAAATTTATATAGCGTGCTGAAATTTACTGTCACTTGTTACTATGGAAGATAATCCTTTGAGGGGCTTGTTCGGGGTATCTTCACCCAGACCAGTAGGAAAAATTTCTCCATTTTGGAATATTTAAGAAAATAGGAAAATAAGAAGCAGTCTGGGAAGGACACGAGGCGTCCACGAGGGTGGAGGGCGTGCCCTACCCCCCCGAGCGCGCGCCCCAGCCTCGTGGGCACCTCATGTGCTCTCCAGACTCCGTTTTCTTGCACAATACTTATTTTGGTTGGTAAAAATTCATTATATAATCTCCCGGAGGTTTTGACCACCGTACCACGCAAATATCCTCTGTTTTGTTTTGAGTTGTTTCTGCTGTAGTTATAGAGCAAGATGTCTTCTCAAGAGTCAGTCGGGGAGAGTCGGGTGTCTCATCTAACACCGGGGCCAAGAGTAAACAGCAATGTTGACCACTTTGGGCCATCAACTGAGGAAGAGATGGAGGCTGACTTGAAAAGGATAGATGCCATGGAGGCTGACTTGAAAATGATAGATGCCATGGAGGAGGATGAAGAAGTTACTTCTTGTTTCCGAGTTGGATTCATGATGGGGGAACTACAGAGCTCAGCTATTCCAAACTCGGTCATCCCTCCCAATGTTAGATTTCTTTCTTATGAAAATATGAAAAAGAGTGTTACTTGTTCTCCCGCAGCTATGCAACATCCTTGGGTGAAAGGAGCTTTAGCCGTCGTGGGCAAGCTCTGTAAGGAAATAATGGACCTCAAGCAGCAAGTCAATAAGCTTGAGGAAGAGAATCGCATCCCGAGGGGCATCATCACCAAGAATATCACATCACCACCCCCGAAGAAGGGGACATAAACACATGGGTATGGGCACTCCCCTTGGCAATTGCCAAGCTTGGGGGAGTGCCCCGGTATCGTATCACCATCACACTTTTATCTTTACGGTTTTTCATATGTCGATCCTTTTGGTAATATCTTGATCTAGTAGAATAAAGTTTTAGTATGATCTAGTTTTGAGTTTTGCTTTATGATCCTTTTTTGTAATCGAGTCCGTGAGCTATATATAATAAAGATTAGCGTTGAGTAAAGTGCTTGATTATTTTGCTATGATCTTGAGGGAATAAAATAAAGAGAAATAATAAAAAGAAATAAAGAGATCATATGGATCTTATGGAGAGTAATGACTTCACATATAAAGAGTATGATGAATAAAAGTTGTTGAGAGTTGACAAACATAGTTTTGGTCATCGTTGCGATTAATAGGAAGTAATAAAGAAAGAGAGGTTTTCACATATAAATATACTATCTTGAACATCTTTTATGATTGTGAGCACTCATTAGAATATGACATGCTAAAGAGTTGATGTTGGACAAGGAAGACAATGTAATGGGTTATGTTCTCTTACATCTGAGATAAATTATACTATCATGGATCATCCAACATGTTGAGCTTGCCTTTCCCTCTCATGCTAGCCAAATTCTTTGCACCAAGTAGAGATACTACTTGTGCTTCCAAACATCCTTAAGCTTAGTTTTGCCATGAGAGTCCACCATATCTACCTATGGATCGAGTAAGATCCTTCAAGTAAGTTATCATTGTTGCAAGCACTAAAAATTGCTCTCGAAATATGTATGATTTATTAGTGCGGGGAAAATAAGCTTTATACGATCTTGTGATGTGGAAGAAATAAAAGTAATGGACTACATAAGAAAGTTCCATGTCACAAGTGGCAATATAAAGTGACGTTCTTTTGCACTAAGTTTTCATGCATCCAACCATAAAAGCATATGACAACCTTTGCTCCCCTCTGTGAAGGGCCTATCTTTTATTCTTGTCTTATACTTCATACAGAGTCACGGTGATTTTCATCTTTCCTTTTAACATTTTATCCTTTGGCAAGCACAATGTGTTGGAAAGATCCTGATATATATGGCTAATTGGATGTGAGTTTTCATGAACTATTATTGTTGACATTACCCTTGAGGTAAAAGGTTGGGAGGCAAAACTATAAGCCCCTATCTTTCTCTGTGTCTGACTAAAACTTCATACCCATAAATATTGCGTGAGTGTTAGCAATTGTGAAAGACTAAATGATGGTTGAGTATGTGGACTTGCTGAAAAGCTCTTATATTGACTCTTTCTGATGTTATGATAAATTGCAATTGCTTCAATGACTGAGATTATAGTTTGTTGGTTCTCAATGAAGTTTCTTATTCATACTTGAAATTGTGAATGAATTGTTACTTTAGCATAAGAATTCATATGACAATATTTATATATGTTGTTGTCCTAAGAATGATCATGATGCCCTTATGTCCGTATTTTATTTTATCGACACCTCTATTTCTAAACATGTGGACATATTTTTCGATCTCGGCTTCCGCTTGAGGACAACTGAGGTCTAAGCTTGGGGGAGTTGATACGTCCATTTTGCATCATGCTTTTATATCGATATTTATTGCATTATGGGCTGTAATTACACATAATGTCACAATACTTGTGCCTATTCTCTCTTATTTTACAAAGTTTACATGAAGAGGAAAAATGTCGGTAGTTGGAATTCTGGGCTGGAAAAGGAGCAAATATTAGAGACCTATGCTGCACAACTCCAAATGTCCTGAAACTTCATGGGAGCAAGTTTCAGAATATATAAAAAATATTGGGCAAAAGAAGTACCAGAGGGGGGCCACCCACCATCCACGAGGATGGGGCGCGCGCCCTACCCTCTGGGCGCCCCCCCACCTCATGGGCCCCCTGGCAGCCCTCTAATGCCCATCTTTGGCTATAAGGAGTCTTTCATGGAGGAAATAATCATAAGCTAGCTCACTGGACGAAACGCCGCCGCCACGAGGCGAAACCAATCTAGGGCTCCAGCGCAGCTGTTCTGCCGGGGAAACTTCCCTCCGGGAGGGGGAAATCATCACCATCGTCATCACCAACGATCCTCTCATTAGGAGGGGGTCATTCTCCATCAACATCTTCACCAGCAGCATCTCATCCCAAACCCTAGTTCATCTCTTGTATACAATCTTTGTCCCAAAGCCTCAGATTGGTACATGTGGGTTGCTAGTAGTGTTGATTACTATTTGTAGTTGATGCTAGTTGGTTTATTCGGTGGAATATCATATGTTTAGATCCTTTATGTGTATTAATACCCCTCTGATTATGAACATGAATATGATTTGTGAGTAGTTACGTTTGTTCCTGGGGACATGGGCGAAGTCTTGGTATAAGTAGTCATGTGAATTTGGTATTCGTTAGATATTTTCATGAGATGTATGTTGTCTTTACTCTAGTGGTGTCATGTGAATGTCAACTACATGACACTTCACCATTGTTTGGGCCTAGAGGAGGGCATTGGGAAGTAATAAGTAGATGATGGGATGCTAGAGTGACAGAAGCTTAAACCCTAGTTTATGCGTTGCTTCGTAAGGGGCTGATTTGGATCCATATGTTTCATGCTATGGTTAGGTTTACCTTAATACTTATGTTGTAGTTGTGGATGCTTGCAATAGGGGTTAATCATAAGTGGGATGCTTGTCCAAGGAAGGATAGTACCCAAGCACCGGTCCACCCACATATCAAATTAACAAAGTACCGAACGCGAATCATATGACGTTTTAAAAACTAGCTTGACGATAATTCCCATGTGTCCTCAGGAGCGCTTTCCTTTATATAAGAGTTTGTCCAGGCCTGTCCTTTTCTACAAAAAGGATTGGGCCATCTTGCTCGACCTTATTTACTTTTATTACTTGTTACCCTTTACAGACTACCTTATCACAAAACTATCTGTTACCGATAATTTCAGTGCTTGCAGAGAATACCTTACTGAAAACTGCTTATCATTTCCTTCTGCTCCTCGTTGGGTTCGACACTCTTACTTATCTAAAGGACTACGATAGATCCCCTATAATTGTGGGTCATCAAGACTCTTTTCTGGCGCCGTTGCCGGGAAGTGAAGCACCTTTGGTAGGTGGAATTTGGTAAGGAAAAATTTATATAGTGTGCTGAAATTTACTGTCACTTGTTACTATGGAAGATAATCCTTTGAGGGGCTTGTTCGGGGTATCTTCACCACGACCAGTAGAGCAAAGAGTTGCTCCTCAACCTACTGAACCTACTGAAAATGTTTACTTTGAAATTCCTTCGGTTATGATAGAGAAACTGCTAGCTAATCCTTTCATAGGTGATGGAACATTGCATCCCGATTTGCACCTAATCTATGTGGATGAAGTTTGTGGATTATTTAAGCTTGCAGCTATGCCCGAGGATGTTATCAAGAAGAAGGCCGTCCCTTTATCTTTTAATGGAAAGGCACTGGCATGGTTTAAGCTATGTGATGACACGGGATCATGGAACTACAACTGATTGAAATTGGAATTTCATCAGAAGTTTTATCCTATGCATCTTGTTCATCGTGATCGTAATTATATATATATAAGTTTTGGCCTCATGAAGGAGAAAGCATCGCTCAAGCTTGGGGAGGCTTAATTCAATGTTATATTCATGCCCCAATCATGAGCTCTCAAGAGAAATTATTATTCAAAAATTTTATGCTCGGCTTTCTCTCGATAATCGCTCCATGCTCGATACTTCTTGTACTGGCTCTTTTATGATGAAGACTACTGAATTCAAATGGGATTTATTGGAAATAATTAAACGCAACTCTGAAGATTGGGATCTCGATGAAGGTAAGGAGTTAGGTATAACACCTAAGTTTGATTGCATTAAATCTTTTATGGACACCGATGCTTTCCGTGAATTTAGCACTAAATATGGACTTGACTCTAAGATAGTACCTTCTTTCTGTGAATCTTTTGCTACTCATGTTGACCTCCCTAAGGAGAAGTGGTTTAAATATAATCCTCCCATTGAAGTAAAAGTAGTTGCACCTATTAAAGTTGAAGAAAATACTATCGCTTATAATGATTCTTTTGCTCCTACTGCTTATATGGAGAAACCACCTTCCCTGTCAGAATAAAGGATCATGCTCAAGCTTCAACTGTGGTTCGTAAGAGTAACACTAGAACACCTACTCCCTCTGAGCAAATTAAAGTTGAACCTAGTGTTGCTATGGTTAAAGATCTCTTGGCCGATAATATTGATTGGCATGTTATTTACTTCTTTCATGAAGCTGCTAGAATTGCTAGACCCGATACTAAAAATAAACATAGACCTGTTGTAGGCATGCCTGTTATTTTTGTTAAAATAGGATATCATTGCTATCATGGCTTATGTGATATGGGTGCTAGTGCAAGTGCAGTACCTCATTCCTTATACAAAGAAATTATGCATGATATTGCACCTGCTGAGATAGAGGAAATTGATGTTACTATTAAACCTCCCAATAGAGACACTATTTCACCAATTGGGATTATTATAGATGTTGAAGTCTTCTGTGGGGAAGTTAAATACCCTGCTGATTTTCTTGTTGTTGTTTCCCCACAAGATGACTTTTGTCCCATTATATTTGGTAGACCCTTCTTGAATACTGTTAATGCTAAGATAGACTGCAAAAAGGATGTTGTTACTATTGGTTTGGGGGATATGTCTCATGAGTTTAATTTTGCTAAGTTTCATAGACAACCCCATGATAAAGAATTGCCTAGTAAAGATGAAATTATTGGTCTTGCTTCTATTTGCCGTGCCTCCTAATGATCATTTAGAACAATATTTGCTAGACCATGAAAATGATATGTTTATGAATGAAAGAAGGGAAATAGATGAAGTATTATTTAAACAGGGACCTATTTTAAACACAACCTGCGTGTTGAAATTCTAGGGGATCCTCCTCCACCCAAGGGTGATCCCGTGTGTGAGCTCAAACCTTTACCTGATACTCTTAAATATGCTTATCTTGATGAGAAAGAGATATATCCTGTTATTATTAGTGCTAACCTTTCAGAGCATGAAGAAAAGAAATTATTGGAAACTCTAAAGAAGAACCGTGCTGCTATTGCATATAGTCTAGATGATCTTAAGGGCATTAGTCCCACCCTATGCCAGCACAAAATAAAATTGGAGAAAGACATGAAACCGGTTGTTGATCACCAACGATGGTTAAATCCTAAGATGAAAGAAGTGGTAAGAAAAGAAATACTAAAGCTTCTAGAGGCAGTTATAATTTATCCCATTGCTGATAGTGTCGGCGTTCTGGGAACGGGGGTCCCCAGACTTGCCTGCCTGCGGCCTGCGGCGTGGCTCAAGTGGGGTCCCAGCGCGGCCCATCTTCATCAGCTCAAGCTCAAGACCCTCGCAACGGGCCAAGCCTCGTGGGGCGGACGACAGGAAGCTTCCTCAGAGGCAGCCTCATCAGGTAGGCTCGCGAGGAGGCGGAGAGATCAAGGCGGGGGCACCTCGCGAGGAACCCGTGACGCAAGCCATGACGATCGAGACCAGGCGAGCGCCGGCCTGCGCAGTGTCCTTGTTTCCCCTTTGGTGCAAAGGGGGCAAGCACAGGCCAAGGCATCAGGCAAAGGTTGCCATTCTGGTGCAATGAAACCAAGACCAGCAGAGCGGCAGGACGGAGGTCACCATGGAGCCCAAGACGGCGTCATCACCAGTACTTTTGGTAGCCGACGACCACCTTTGGTCAGGATAACTTGTACTACATGTTCCCCTTCAAAATGGCCAATTGTTGGTGCCCTTCCCGCTCATTATTTGGGGAGAGGCCCAGGGCCTCTATAAATAGAGCTAGCCACCACAGAGTAGAGGGAGCGACCAAGGGAGAACACATCCAGAAATCTGGTAGAACCCTAGCAGAGAGAAAGGGAGGCGACTGAACTCACCCTAGCAGTTCATCGCCCAAGCTCAAGAACACCTCCCACGAGGCTATTCTTCCTTTGTACTGATCCTCATTAGCCCATGAGGCAATCCACCACACCGCACACTGGAGTAGGGTATTACACCACAACGGTGGCCCGGACCAGTATAAACCTTGTGTCCCTTGTGTTGTTCGTTGTTTCCAGCTCAAATCACGCGAGGAGATTGGGCGTAGATTGGTAGGGGAGAGATCTCCGTGCACACCCAAGTGTTCGAACCTCAAGGGTCTGCCGGAACCCGAAATCTGACATTTGGCGCGCCAGTTAGGGGTGCGCCGGAATCTTTCTTCCACCGTTCGCATGTGATCTTCCGTCGTGTCAATGACTGACACTCGTCGGGCTCGCGGCAAGCGCCGGGCTGCTCTTGCCACCCGCGTCACCCAGACGGCGCCCGTCGGCGGACATCCTCGTTGTTCCCCGTCGCCTGCCGTCCACGCCGCCACCCGCCTGGCAGGGAACGAGCAGCAGGCCTCCTCCTAGCATCCTTCGGTGCGGCGGGAGGGCCGCACCGCCACACTGTCGCTAACTCCAGCCGCTTCATCGTCCCACGCCTGTCGCACCCCCATGGACGCGCACGCCGCGCTGCTCCTGGCAAGAGAACTCTTGCACTACCTCGCCGTCGACGACCTCTACGAAGACTGACTCGCACGCATCGCCGAGCTCGTCAGCGCCACAGGGGGCGCCCCCTTGCCGTCCCTCTCGCTGCCTCGCCCTCCATTCCGCGCAGGAGGCAAGGATCAGGAGGTGCCTCCACCACGTCCTCCCCAAGAAGGCGCTCTGGCCCCGAGGCGCGCAGCCCCAGGGCGAGACCCTCTGTGTCCGGCGCCTGCGCAGCAAGAAAGGAGCCGCCAAGAGATTCCTCGTCCCCAAGAAGGTGCTCACACGCTCCCAGCGCCGGCGCACCAATATCACGTCCCTACACCTCCACGCCAAGACCCCGCGCTGCTCCAAGCGGTGGCGCGCGATGATCCCCGTGAGCAAGCCCAGTACCAGCAAAAGGCACCGGTGGCCACAGCAAGCTGCCGTGCTCTCACCCCCGAGCTACGCGGCGTCGCATGGCCAGGCAAGTTCAAGCCTAACCTGCCCCCTCGCTATGATGCCATGGTGGACCCTACGGAGTTCCTGCAACTCTATGAGCTATGCATCGAAGCCGCCAACAGAGACGAAAGGGTCATGGCGAACTGGTTCCCCATGGCGCTCAAGGACGGGGCCCGCACCTGGCTCCAGAACCTGGCTCCTAGCACAATCTCCTCCTGGGACGAGATGCGTACTCGCTTCATCGCCAACTTCCAGGGCACTCGCGACCGGCCCCCGACCATGAGCGATCTGCGCCGCCTCAAGCAGCAGCAAGGGGAAACCCTGCAGAAATACATCCAGCGCTCCAACAACGCTCGCCTCAAGATCCCCATGGTGACTGAAGAAGCCATTATCTCGGCCTTCTCCGATGGCGTACGCGACGTCAAGATGAAGGAGGAGCTAGCAATCCATGAAGACCTCTGCATATCCCTAGAGCTTTTCAACCTGGCGACCAAGTGCGCCAGGGTTGAGGAAGGGCGCCTTACCCTCCTCGAGCTCCCGACTGCCGACCCAGAAGAAAAGAAGCCCAAGGCCAAGGACGTGAAGTGCAAGGGGGCTGCCGTGCTTGCAGCGGAGCCAGACACCAAGCGAGGCAGGGATCAACCTGAGTCATCCAAAGGCAGCCGGTACTGCGTGTACCAAGACCTCCACACCCACAACACCAACGAATGTCAAGAGCTTAGGGCCGTGAGAGATGGACGTGTCGGCCGAGACCCCGAGCGCAACGACAGGGGCTATGGCCGATGAGGAGGAAGAGGTGGCGGATGATGGGAAGACCGTGGCCCACACCAAGGGTGGCGTGACCGACCTCGCGAGGATCACTGGCAGGACCAGCCTCGCGAGGGAGGCTAGAGGGATCAGCCTCCTAAGGATCGCCCACGTGGCAACACAGGCCTTCCTCCTCTGCCGCCACTGCCAAGGAGGAACGAAGACCAACATCAGGACGAGGGGGCTGGGGGCTTCTAGGAGCCGCGCGCAATCGCTTTCATCTTGGGTGGCGCGCAGGCCCCAGCCTCACAACGCATCTTCAAGCAGTTTGCTCGCGAGGTGAATGCAGTTCTCCCCAAGCTTGAGGCCACGCGCCCTCTCAGGTGGTCCGCATGCACTATCACGTTCAGCTCAACGGATCAGCTCAAGTGCGCGGCAACAGCCGGAGTCCTCCCTATGCTTTGCTCCCTAGTCATCAGCAACGTGCAGGTCACCAGGACCCTCATTGACGGCGGAGCAGGACTCAATGTCCTGTCCGTCGAGACGTTCGACAATCTCCAAGTGCTGTACGATCAGCTTCAGCCAACCAAGCCCTTCTCAGGAGTCACTGATGGTTCCACTATTCCGATAGGGCAGGTTCGCCTTCCAGTCACCTTCGGGCAGCGCAACAACTACCGCACCGAGCTCATCGACTTCGACGTCGCCCACATCCGTCTGCCATACAACGCCATCCTCGGGTACCCAGCCTTGGCCAAGGTCATGGCAGTGACTCACCATGCATACAATGTCCTCAAGATGCCAGGAAGCGGTGGAGTCATCACCGTACCCTGTGAAGAAAGAGACGCAGTGTGTTCACTTGAGCGCGCGTTCTAAGCCGCAGCAATCGAAGACCCGGACCGCGGAAATGGAAGACTTCCCAAGGCGACCCCCAAGAAGAAGAAGGCTTTGCCTGGCCCAAGCCATCAGGAGGCAGGCGCCTCCAGAGGTGTTGGGTCAGGATCTGCGCCCAATCAGGGAGCGCCACCCTCTCTCGCATAGAGAAGAGCGTCCGGCGCCCTCCTCAGGCAGGGCTCGGGGCTCTTTCTTGGAGAGCCACCGACTTTGCCAAGGTCGCAAGGGAGGCACTCGGGCACCACTTGGAGGGGTGATTCCAGGCATGTTTCCCTCAGGAAGGTACAAGGCGAGGAAGACCAAACCCTCAGGAGTTCATTGCAAGCAACACTCAGGGGCTACAGGAGTCGAGAGTCATGTGCGGCAGCCGCTGCTTGCCCGACATGGCCCCACATCCAGGCGAGGATGGTGGGCTACGCGTCAGCGTCAATGTGCCAGGGCTCAACCAAGCCGCGTCTCATGAGCGCCTCTGGCCTTCGTGCGTGGGGCGCTGTGAGGGTCCACCTCACAGCTACGTTCGCATGCCTTTCGGCCTGCCGAACACAGTCGCCGCTCATCAGCGCTTGCTGAGGAGCATTCTGGAGGCTCAGGAAGTCAGGCATTGTGTGGTCCTGGTAGAGACGGAGATGGCTCCCGGAGACCCACCTGTGCCCCCGGAGCCTCCCGAGGCTCCTGGGCCTGGGGGCTCGTGAGGGTCGAGGCCTTCGCGCATCGCTCGCTTCTTCAACACCACTTCATCTTCAACAACACCAGGTGACATCTTTCTAAGTTCCGTTTTTAGCTGGGAGCGCCCACAGGGCCGCATCATTCCCAGGTCACGTGGGTCCGTCCCTGCGGCATGTATCTATTTTTCTTATGCTCTTTACTTACCTTGTTGGGGCGCCCCTCGGGCTGCATCATCCCCGAGCTGCTCGGGCTTGGCCCTGCAGCGTTTGCTTTTCCTGCGTCTACTTAAAATGAATTTCCTCCTGCATGCTTCACATACCCGACCTAATCGCCTGCTCGATTGACACCTACCTATAGAGCCGCTCGCTCTGGCACGACATCTGTGCACGGGTCCGTCCCTGCAACGCCGAAAAATCTAAGTGGTCGAGCTCTGGCCGCGGTAGCCCCGCAAGGCGCCACCTCACCAGGCCCTCAGTGCCCCAATCACTCCCTCGGAGCGACCAAAGGTTGGCTGGCAACCGTAACAACAGGTCTTATTTCTCTTTATGACTTGTGTGCGGGACCTACTCCAGGAGCAACGCTAGGGACATCGCGAGCTGTCTCTCCCTCTCTCCGGCACAGACCGCTTGCACGTTAAAAGGGGGGCGCCCGAGCATCGTGACTTATGGGATCCTACTGGCTCTCCAGCCCTCACCCCCTGGCCTTGACCCACGGCATCGCGACCTGTCATACCAGCGGCGGCTGAGCTCACTTGAGGGCCGGGACCTGAGGACGTAGAGCATTAAGGAAAGTGCAGGGGAGTGGGAAGAAGCTCGCGAGGACCTAACCCAGCAGTGCCTCAGCTGCCACCGCCCGGGCCAAGCGCTTCATCGAGGAACTACGCCTAACTCAAGAGATAAGTCACGCCCTTACAAGAGTTGGACCAATGCAGCGCAAAACCCTCGCCCAGTGCGGCTCTGTCACGACGACGTTACCTTCCTTTCTCGCCCAGCGAGGGCTGATTGAGCGCTAAAGGGGACCTCCCGAGCATCACGACTCGGGGGCTCTTACCGGACCTCGGGCCGCTCACCTCCTGGCCTTGACCACGGCATCGCGACCTGGCATACCAGCGACGGCTGAAGCCTGCCTGGGGACTAGGACCTGTCAGCGTAGAGCGCCAAGTCCTCACGAGGATAGAATGGGGGAGCCGAGCTGAGACAGGACAAGCACCTCGCATTGCTTCATATCAAGGATATAATATTCATAAAAGACATGGCAGATGCCTTACATACCCCCACGGGGTGTTGCTTCGATTCCTCGCAGGGAACAAGAGTTCTAATCCTAATGAATGCTAATCAACCGCACCGCCGCGAGGGACGCCATCATCAACAGTGGGCTGCCCAACGTCGACGCCAACCCCATCCAGATCAGTGGCGTCGGCGGCTGGAAGCAGCTGCCCCGCTCCAAGCACCGCGCGAGCTCTGGGGCTCGTAGCTGTTGTTGCTCGTCTCCGGAGTCGCGAGGAGCTCGAGGGAGCCGCTGAATTCCCTGGCTCCTCCGCTGCTGCCTGAGGAGCTGCTGGAGGGCCGATGGGCGGGCCAGGTCCTCGCCGGTTCGTCGCCCCTGCCGCTCTCCCTGGGGCAGCACTCCAGCCGGCGTCCTTCAGCATCGAAGACCTTGAAGAACATCAGGGAGGCGTCGTCATATTCAAGATGAATTATGAGGGCGCCTACCGTCCACAGACCCAGGCGATCTCGCCGCAGCCCCGGGTCATGAAGACCTTGCCCGGAGCGACGACCTCGACCTCCGCTCCGGTTGCATGGGTGCTGCAATCTGCATGCTGCAGCCATAGCTCCAGAGCCCCGCTCGGCGGCATCTCGAAGGCGAAGGAAGGAGGGAGGCGAATCCAAGAGCTTGGAGGCATGGCGGCGTGGAGCACGAGCTCGCGAGAGGAGCGTTCAGCATGGACTCCAAGAGGAACGACGTGCACCACTGTGACTCGTCGGCGTCGACGGCGGCATCGTCGGTGTTGCTCGACACCTTCTCCCGCAGGACCTACGACGCGGGCGTGCAAGGGTAGCGGATACCCAGGCGGCGTCAGCTCATACCAGCGCCTCGGTGCCTCCTACTAAGCACCCTCATCTCAGCGGCGGAGGACCAGCCACTTCTTCGGCGGAAGTGGGTCCGGACCCTCTCGGGGGGCCTTTCCCTTCTCTTCTGCAGAGAACCGGCAAATTGGTTCCATTGGCGTAAGGAGAAGCAAGACCGAGGAAGAAGAAGGAAAGGAGCGGCAGCAAAGGATGGACTAAAGGGGCTCGCACAGCCCCATACTTATAACCGGAGGAGGCCAACCGCCGAGCACCACAATCGCAGGTAATCATGACCGGTTTCTCTACATGAAGGGACTTGCCAAGTCGTGCAGTTGCCGAGGCATCATGGGGAAGCGCAGACGCCCATGTCCAATCAACCGACACGTGGCGCCTAAGGCCGCGGGCTGTTGGGGCCCCCGGTGCTTCGCGCTTGCCCCTTCGCTTTCCTGCTAGGCCAAGCCCAGGCGCGCCTTGGGTCCAGGGGCTACTATCGGCGTTCTGGGAATGGGGTCCCCAGATTTGCCTGCCTGCGGCATGCGGCGTGGCTCAAGTGGGGGCCCAGCGCAGCCCATCTTCATCAGCTCAAGCTCAAGACCCTCGCGAGGGGCCAAGCCTCGCGGGGCGGACGAAAGGAAGCTTCCTCAGAGGCAGCCTCATCAGGCAGGCTCGCGAGGAGGCGGAGAGATCAAGGCGGGGCCACCTCGCGAGGAACGCGTGACACAAGCCATGACGAACGAGACCAGGCGGGTCCCAGGCGGGCGCCGACCTGCGTAGTGTCCTTGTTTCCCCTTTGGTGCAAAGGGGCAAGCACAGGCCAAGGCATCAGGCAAAAGTTGCCATTCCGGTGCAACGAGACAAACAACAGCAGAGCGGCAGGATGGAGGTCACCATGGAGCCCAAGATGGCGTCATCACCAGTACTTTTGGCAGCCGAAGACCACCTTTGGTAGGGATAACTTGTACTACATGTTCCCCTTCAAAATGGCCAATTGTTGGCGCCCTTCCTGCTCATTATTTGGGGAGAGGCCCGGGGCCTCTATAAATAGATCTAGCCACCACAGAGTAGAGGGGGCGACCGAGGGAGAAGACAACCAGAAATCTGGTAGAACCCTAGCAGAGAGAAAGGGAGGCGACTGAACTCACCCTAGCAGTTCATGGCCCCAGCTCAAGAACACCTCCCGCGAGGCTGTTCTTCCTTTGTACTGATTCTCATCAGCCCCTGAGGCAATCCACCACACCACACACTAGATTAGGGTATTACACCACAACGGTGGCCCGAACCAGTATAAACCTTGTGTCCCTTGTGTTGTTCGTTGTTTCCAGCCCAAATCACGCGAGGAGATTGGGCGTAGATCAGTAGGGGAGAGATCTGCGCACGCACCCCAGTGTTCGAACCTCAAGGGTCTGCCGGAACCTGAAATCCGGCAGATAGTCAGTGGGTAAGCCCTGTCCATTGTGTCCCTAAGAAGGGAGATATTACTGTTGTTCCTAATGATAAAGATGAATTGATCCCACAAAGAATTGTTACAGGTTATAGAATGGTAATTGATTTCCGCAAATTAAATAAAGCTACTAAAAAGGATCATTACCCTTTACCTTTTATTGATCAAATGCTAGAAAGATTGTCCAAACATACACATTTTTGCTTTCTAGATGATTATTCTGGTTTCTCTCAAATACCTGTGTCCAAAGAGGATCAAGAAAAGACAATTTTACTTGCCCTTTCAGTACCTTTTCTTATAGACGTATGCCTTTTGGTTTATGCAATGCACCTGCTACCTTTCAAAGATGTATGACTGCCATATTCTCTGACTTTTGTGAAAACATTGTTGAGGTTTTCATGGATGATTTCTCCGTATAGGGAACTTCTTTTGATGATTGCTTAAGAAACCTTGATCGAGTTTTGCAGAGATGTGAAGAAACTAATCTTGTCTTGAATCGTGAGAAGTGCCACTTTATGATTAATGAAGGTATTGTCTTGGGGCATAAAATTTCTGAAAGAGGTATTGAAGTTGATAAAGCTAAGGTTGATGCTATTGAAAACATGTTGTGTCCTAAGGACATTAAAGGTATAAGAAGCTTCCTTGGTCATGCCGGTTTTTATAGGAGGTTCATTAAGGACTTCTCTAAAATTTCTAGGCCTCTGACTAATCTCTTACAAAAAGATGTTCCTTTTGTCTTTGATGATGATTGTGTAGAAGCATTTGAAATACTTAAGAAAGCTTTGATTTCTGCACCTATTGTTCAGCCTCCTGATTGGAATTTACCATTTGAAATTATGTGTGATGCTAGTGATTATGCTGTAGGGGCTGTTCTAGGACAAAGAGTTGATAAGAAATTAAATGTTATCCAATATGCTAGTAAGACTCTAGACAGTGCTCAAAGAAATTATGCTACTACTGAAAAGGAGTTTTTAGCAGTTGTGTTTGCTTGTGATAAGTTTAGACCTTATATTATTGATTCTAAAGTAACTGTTCACACTGATCATGCTACTATTAAATATATTATGGAAAAGAAAGATGCTAAACCTCGACTTATTAGATGGGTTCTCTTCTACAAGAATTTGATTTGCATATTATTAACAGAAAGGGAGCTGAGAACCCCGTTGCAGACAACTTGTCTAGGTTATAGAATGTTCTTGATGACCCACTACCTATTCATCATAGCTTTCCTGATGAACAATTAGTTGTCATAAATGCTTCTTGTACTGCTCCATGGTATGCTGATTATGCTAATTATATTGTTGCTAAATTTATACCACCTAGTTTCACATACCAGCAAAAGAAAAAGTTCTTCTATGATTTAAGACATTACTTTTGGAATGACCCGCACCTTTATAAAGAAGGAGTAGATGGTGTTATTAGACGTTGTGTACCTGAGCATGAACAGGAACAGATCCTACGCAAGTGTCACTCTGAGGCTTATGGAGGACACCATGCTGGAGATAGAACTGCACATAAGGTATTGCAATCTGGTTTTTATTGGCCTACTCTCTTCAAGGATGCCCGTAAGTTTTTCTTGTCTTGTGATGAATGTCAAAGAATTGGCAATATTAGTAGACGTCAAGAAATGTCTATGAATTATTCACTTGTTATTGAACCATTTGATGTTTGGGGCTTTGACTATATGGGGCCGTTTCCTTCCTCTAATGGTTATACACATATTTTAGTTGCTGTTGATTACGTTACTAAGTGGGTAGAAGCTATTCCAACTAGTAGTGCTGATCATAACACCTCTATTAAGATGCTTAAAGAAGTTATTTTTCCGAGGTTTGGAGTCCCCAGATACTTAATGACTGATGGTGGTTCACATTTTATTCATGGTGCCTTTCGTAAAATGCTCGCTAAGTATGATGTTAATCATAGAATTGCATCTCCTTATCACCCACAGTCTAGCGGTAAAGTAGAACTGAGCAATAGAGAGCTTAAATTAATTTTGCAGAAGACTGTTAATAGATGTAGAAAGAATTGGTCCAAGAAACTTGATGATGCATTATGGGCTTATAGAACTGCATATAAAAACCCTATGGGTATGTCTCTGTATAAAATGGTTTATGGTAAAGCATATCACTTACCTCTCGAACTAGAACATAAGCCATATTGGGCCATTAAAGAGCTGAATTATGATTTCAAACTTGCCGATGAGAAGAGGCTTTTTGACATTAGCTCACTTGCTTGATGGAGAACCCAGGCTTATGAGAATGCCAAACTGTTTATTGAAAAAGTTAAAAGATGGCATGATAAAAGGATACAAAAACGTGAGTTTAATGTAGGTGACTATGTATTGTTATACAACTATCGTTTAAGATATTTTGTAGGAAAACTCCTCTCTAATTGGGAAGGTCCTTACGTCATTGAGGAGGTCTATCGTTCCGGTGCCATAAAAATCAACAACTTCGAAGGCACAAATCCGAGGGTGGTGAACGGTCAAGGAATCAAACATTATATCTCAGGTAATCCTATAAATGTTGAAACTAATGTTATTGAAACCGTAACCCCGGAGGAATACATAAGGGACACTTTCCAGAACGATTCAGACTCTGAAAAGGAATAGGTGTGAGGTACGTAAGTAAACTGACTCCAAAACAGTTCTAATAGCACTTTTTGGAATATTTAAGAAAATAGGAAAATAAGAAGCAGTCCAGGAAGGACACGAGGCGTCCACAAGGGTGGAGGGCGCGCCCTACCCCCTGGGCGCGCCCCCTGCCTCGTGGGCACCTCGTTTGCTCTCCGGACTCCGTTTTCTTGCATGATACTTATTTTGGTCGGTAAAAATTCGTTATATAATCTCCCGAAAGTTTTGACCACCGTACCACGCAAATATCCTCTGTTTTGTTTTGAGTTGTTTCTGCTGCAGTCATAGAGCAAGATGTCTTCTCAAGAGTCAGTCGGGGAGAGTCGGGTGTCTCATCTGACACCGGGGCCAAGAGCAAACAGCAATGCTGACCACTTTGGGCCATCAACTGAGGAACAGATGGTGGCTGACTTGAAAAGGATAGATGCCATGGAGGCAGACTTGAAAAGGATAAATGCCATAGAGGAGGATGAAGAAGTTACTTCTCGTTTCTGAGATGGATTCACGATGGGGGAACTACAGAGCTCAGCTATTCCAAACTCGGTCATCCCTTCCAATGTTAGATTTCTTTCTTATGAAAATATGAAAAAGAGTGTTACTTGTTCTCCCACAGCTATGCAACATCCTTGGGTGAAAGGAGCTTTAGCCGTCACGGGCAAGCTCCGTAAGGAAATAATGGACCTCAAGCAGCAAGTCAATAAGCTTGAGGAAGAGAATCGCATCTTGAGGGGCATCATCGCCAAGAATATCACATCACCACCCCCGAAGAAGGAGACATAAACACATGGGTATGGGCACTCCCCTTGGTAATTGCCAAGCTTGGGGGAGTGCCCCGGTATCGTATCACCATCACACTTATATCTTTACCATTTTTCATAGTTCGATCCTTTTGGTAATATCTTGATCTAGTAGAATAAAGTATTAGTATGATCTAGTTTTGAGTTTTGCTTTATGATCCTTCTATGTAATCGAGTCCGTGAGCTATATATAATAAAGATTAGTGTTGAGTCATGATGTCTACTACACAACCTTCTTGTAGACGTTGTTGGGCCTCCAAGTGCAGAGGTTTGTAGGACAGTAGCAAATTTCCCTCAAGTGGATGACCTAAGGTTTATCAATCCGTAGGAGGCGTAGGATGAAGATGGTCTCTCTCAAGCAACCCTGCAACCAAATAACAAAGAGTCTCTTGTGTCCCCAACACACCCAATACAATGGTAAATTGTATAGGTGCACTAGTTCGGCGAAGAGATGGTGATACAAGTGGTATATGGATGGTAGATACAGGTTTTTGTAATCTGAAAATATAAAAACAGCAAGGTAGCTAATGATAAAAGTGAGCATAAACGGTATTGCAATGCGTTGAAACAAGGCCTAGGGTTCATACTTTCACTAGTGCAAGTTCCCTCAACAATAATAACATAATTGGTTCACATAACTATCCCTCAACATGCAACGAAGAGTCACTCCAAAGTCAATAATAGCGGAGAACAAACAAAGAGATTATGGTAGGGTACGAAACCACCTCAATGTTATTCTTTCCAATCAATCTGTTGGGCTATTCCAATAAGTGTCACAAACAACCCTAGAGTTCGTACTAGAATAACACCTTAAGACACAAATCAACCAAAATCCTAATGTCACCTAGATACTCCAATGTCACCTCAAGTATCCGTGGGTACGATTATACGATATGCATCACACAATCTCAGATTCATCTATTCAACCAACGCATAGAACCTCAAAGAGTGCCCCAAAGTTTCTACCGGAGAGTCAAGATGAAAATGTGTGCCAACCCCAATGCATAGGTTCATGGGCGGAACCCGCAAGTTGATCACCAAAACATACATCAAGTGAATCAATAGAATAACCCATTGTCACCATGGTTATCCCACGCAAGACATAAATCAAGTGTTCTCAAATCCTTAAAGACTCAATCCGATAAGATAACTTCAAAGGGAAAACTCAATCCATTACAAGAGAGTAGAGGGGGATAAACATCATAAGATCCAAATATAGTAGCAAAGCTCGCGATACATCAAGATCGTATCACCTCCAGAACACGAGAGAGAGAGAGAGAGAGCTCAAACACATAGCTACTGATACATACCCTCAGCCCCGAGGGATAACTACTCCCTTCTCGTCATGGAGAGCACCGGGATGATCAAGATGGCCACCAGAGAGGGTTTCCCCCTCCGACAGGGTGCCGACAAGGGTCTAGATTGGTTTTAGGTGACTACGGAGGCTTCTGGCAGCGGAACTCCTGATCTATTGTGCTCTCCGAAGTTTTTAGGGTATAAGGGTATATGTAGGAGGAAGAAGTGCGTCAGTGGACCTCCGGGCTGTCCACGAGGCAGGGGGCGTGCCCAGGGGCTGGGCGCGCCCCCCACCCTCGATGGCAGCCCGGGATTCTCCTGGTCCAACTCCGATACTCCATGGGCTTCTTCTGGTCCAAAAATAAGTTCCGTGAAGTTTCAGGTCAATTGGACTCCGTTTGATTTTCCTTTTCTACGATACTCTAAAACAAGGAAAAACCAGAAACTGGCACTGGGCTCTAGGTTAATAGGTTAGTCCCAAAAATAATTTAAAATGTATAATAAAGCCCATAAACGTCCAAAACAAATAATATAATAGCATGGAACAATCAAAAATTATAGATACGTTGGAGACGTATCAACGTCCCCAAGCTTAATTCCTGCTCGTCCTCTAGTAGGTAAATGACAAAAAACGGAATTTTTGATGTCGAATGCTACCTAACATATTTATCCATGTAATTCTTTTTATTGTGGCAAGAATATTCAGATCCATAAGATTCAAGACAAAAGTTTAATATTGACATAAAAATAATAATACTTCAAGCATACTAACCAGCAATTATGTCTTCTCAAAATAACATGGCCAAAGAAAGCTATCCCTACAAAATCATATAGTTTGGCTATGCTCCATCTTCACCACACAACGTATTTAAATCATGCACAACCCCGATGACAAGCCAAGAAATTGTTTCATACTTTTGGTGTTCTCAAACTTTTTCAATCTTCACGCAATACATGAGTGTGATCCATGGACATAGCACTATAGGTGGAATTGAATGGTGGAGAAGACAAAAAGGGAGAAGGTAGTCTCACATAAACTAGGCGTATCAATGGGCTATGGAGATGCCCATCAATAGATATCATTGTGAGTGAGTAGAGATTGCCATGCAACGGATGCGCTAGAGCTGTAAATGTATGAAAGCTCAACAAAAGGAACTAGTGGGTGTGCGTCCAACTCGCTTGCTCACGAAGACCTAGGGCATTTTGAGGAAGCCCATCATTGAATATACAAGCCAAGATCTATAATTAAAGATTCCCACTAGTATATGAAAGTGACAACATAGGAGACTCTTTATCATGAAGATCATGGTGCTACTTTGAAGCACAAGTGTGGTAAAAGGATGGTAGCATTGCCCCTTCTCTCTTTTTCTCTCATTTTTATTTTTTATATTTTTTTGTTTGGGCCTTCTATTTTTTATGACCTTTTTTATTTGGGCTTGTTTGGCCTCTTTTTTTCGTCCGGAGTCTCATCCCGACTTGTGGGGGAATCGTAGTCTCCATCATCCTTTCCTCACTGGGACAATGCTCTAATAATGATGATCATCACACTTTTATTTATTTACAACTCAATGATTACAACTCGATACTAGAACAAAGTATGAATCTATATGAATGCCTCCGGGGGTGTACCGGGATGTGCAATGACTCATTATTGAAACGTATGAAAGAATTATGAATGGTGGCTTTGCCACAAATACAATGTCAACTACATGATCATGCAAAGTAATATGACAATGATGGAGCGTGTCATAGTAAACGAAACGGTGGAAAGTTTCATGGCAATATATCTCGGAATGGCTATAGAAATGCCATGATAGGTAGGTATGGTGGCTGTTTTGAGGAAGGTATGTGGTGGGTTTATGATACCGGCGAAAGGTGCGCGGTATTAGAGAGGCTAGCAATGGTGGAAGGGTGAGAGTGCGTATAATCCATGGACTCAACATTAGTCACAAGAACTCACATAATTATTGCAAAAATCTATTAGTTATCGAAACAAATTACTACGTGCATGCTCCTATGGGGATAGATTGGTAGGAAAAGACCATCACTCGTCCCCGACCGCCACTCATAAGGAAGACAATAAATAAATAAATCATGCTTCGACTACGTCACATAACGGTTCACCATACGTGCATGCTACAGGAATCACAAACTTCAACACAAGTATTTCTCAAATTCACAACTACTCAACTAGCATGACTCTAATATCACCATCTCCATATCTCAAAACAATCATCAAGTATCAAAATTCTCATAGAATTCAATGCACTTTATATGAAAGTTTTTATTATATCCCTCTTGAATGCCCATCATATTAGGACTAGTTTCACAACCAAAAGCAAACTACCATGCTGTTCTAAAGACTCTCAGAATGATATAAGTTAAGCATGAGAGTTAATTAATTTCTATAAAATAAAACCACCACCGTGCTCTAAAAAGATATAAGTGAAGCACTAGAGCAAATGACAAACTACTCCGAAAGATATAAGTGAAGATCAATGAGTAGTCGAATAATTATGCAACTATATGAAGACTCTCTAACATTTAAGAATTTCAGATCTTGGTATTTTATTCAAGAAGCAAGAAAAACTAAATAAAATAAAATTGACGCTCCAAGCATAACACATATCATGTGGAGAATAAAAATATAGCTCCAAGTAAAGTTACCGATGAACGAAGACGAAAGAGGGGATGCCTTCCAGGGCATCCCCAAGCTTAGGCTTTTGGTTGTACTTGAATATTACCTTGGTTTGCCTTGGGCATCCCCAAGCTTGGGCTCTTGCCACTCCTTATTCCATAGTTCATCGAATCTTTACCCAAAACTTGAAAACTTCACAACACAAAACTTAATAGAAAACTCGTAAGCTCCGTTAGCGAAAGAAAGCAAAACACCATTTCTAGGTACTTTAATGAACTAATTCTTTATTTATATTGGTGTTAAACCTACTGTATTCCAACTTCTCTATGGTTTATAAAGTCTTTTACTAGCCATAGATTCATCAAAATAAGTAAACAACACATGAAAAACAGAATCTGTCAAAAACAGAACAGTCTGTAGTAATCTGTAGCTAACGCAAACTTCTGGAACCTCAAAAATTCTGAAATAAATTTCTGGACGTGAGGAATTTAGCTATTAATCATCTTCAAAAAGATTTAACTAAATAGCGCTTTCTAAATAAAAATGGCAGTAGTTCTCGTGAGCGCTAAAGTTTCTGTTTTTTACAGCAAGATTAAAAAGACTTTCCCCAAGTCTTCCCAACGGTTCTACTTGGCACAAACACTAATTAAACACAAAAAACACAACCAAAACAGAGGATAGATAAATTATTTATTGCTAAATAGGAGCAAAAAGCAAGGAATAAAAATAAAATTAGGTTGCCTCCCAACAAGCGCTATCGTTTAACGCCCCTAGCTAGGCATGATGATTTCAATGATGCTCACATAAAAGATAAGGATTGTAACATAAAGAGTGCATCATGAAGAATATGGCTAGCACATTTAAGTATAACCCAATTCCTATGCATAGGGATTTTTTGATAAAAAAACTTCTGGGAACAAGAATCAACTTGCATAGGAAGGTAAAAAAAGCATAACTTCAAAACTTTAAGCACATAGAGAGGAAACTTGTTATTATTGCAATTCCTACAAGCATAAGTTCCTCCCTCGTAATAATTTTCAGTAGCATCATGAATGAATTCAATAATATAACCAGCACCTAAAGCATTCTTTTCATGATCTACAAGCATAGAATTTTTATTACTCTCCACATAAGCAAAATTCTTCTCATTCGGAATAGTGGGAGTATCATAAGAGGCTCGAATACTATAAATTGTTTCCACATTAAAAGAGTAATGTTCATAAAAGGGGTAATAATAATCATGACAAGTTTTATAAATGTAATCACTACTTTTTATAGCATAAGTATCATCACAATAATCATCATAGGTAGGAGGCATGCTATCACCATTATAAATTTGCATATCAAAACTTGGGACACTAAAAATATCATCTTCATTAAACGTAGCATCCCCAAGCTTGGGACAAACATTAATTGCAACAAATATATTCTCAAAAACATTATCTTCATCAAACATAGCATCCCCAAGCTTGGGCCTTTTTCATATCATAAGCATAATCACTCTCATCATTAATGGTATGGATAGCACCAATAGTATAGCAATTATCATATTCTTCCAAGCAAGTGCCAAAAAGATTTTCAAGATCATAAGAAGTATCATTATCTTCCACTATTATATTTTTATGAGGCATAATAGTAATAGTAGCAGCATTATTTGGGGGAGATATCTTTTTACCTCTCTTCCTTTTTCTTTTCTTCTTCTTCACCACATCATGTGTGGGTTCAATCCTCTTTTTGGAGCTCCTTATTAATGTGATTGGTTGAATAGGAGGCTCTTCCTCGTTACCTGATTCATCATAATAAATAATAAGAGGGTATTGGGAAGTCTCTTCCCTTTAATTAGTATTCTCTTCATCTTCTATTTGTTTTCTTTTCTTTATGTAGTTGGCAATATAAGGATTTTCAATACAATTCACCGCACAATACATATAAATTTCATCTAGATAAAAGCCGAGAAGTTTATCACGGGCAAATACTGGGAGATAGTTAGTTATACGTTTCATTTCCTCATAATCCATAAGCAAACTAAGTTCATTATGATGTGTAAGAGAAATCAAGTCATCACAATTTTTGGAAACAATTAGATCATGAAACAATTTGCATCGGATGGTTAAATGACCACGTTCATTGCAAAGCTCACAAGTATGGCCAAGAAAATTTAAATTTTCAGCACAAACATCTAGCGTTTCTTGCAACAATTTAGTTTCTAAGTACTTATGCCTCTTGCAATATCTATCTTCCCTATTTGGTGTGTACTTGCAAACCCAATGCACTCCACAAAAATTGACATGTTTATAGGAGACATTTTCATCATAACTAGTGTAATCATCATTAGTACTATGGATATTCAAGGAGTTCATACTAACAACATTGCAATCATGCTCATCATTCAAAGATTTAGTGCCAAACATTTTAATGCATTCTTCTTCTAACACTTTGGCACAATTTTCCTTTCCATCATACTCACAAAAGATATTAAAAAGATGAAGCATATGAGGCAAACTTAATTCCATTTTTTTGTAGTTTTCTTTTATAAACTAACTAGTGCTAAAACAAGAAACAAAAAGATCCTATTGCAAGATCTAAAGATATACCTTCAAGCACTCACCTCCCCAGCAACGGCGCCAGAAAAGAGCTTGATGTCTACTACACAACCTTCTTCTTGTAGACGTTGTTGGGCCTCCAAGTGCAGAGGTTCGTAGGACAATAGCAAATTTCCCTCAAGTGGATGACCTAAGGTTTATCAATCCGTAGGAGGCTAGGATGAATATGGTCTCTCTCAAGCAACCCTGCAACCAAATAACAAAAAGTCTCTTGTGTCCCCAACACACCCAATACAATGGTAATTGTATAGGTGCACTAGTTCGGTGAAAAGATGGTGATACAAGTGGTATATGGATGGTAGATAAAGGTTTTTGTAATCTGAAAAATATAAAAATAGCAACGTAAATAATGATAAAAGTGAGTGTAAATGGTATTGCAATGCATTGAAACAAGGCCTAGGGTTCATACTTTAACTAGTGCAAGTTCCCTCAACAATAATAACATAATTGGATCACATAACTATCCCTCAACATGCAACAAAGAGTCACTCCAAAGTCACTAATAGCGGAGAAAAATGAAGAGATTATGGTAGGGTACGAAACCACCTCAAAGTTATTCTTTCCAATGAATCTGTTGGGCTATTCCTATAAGTGTCACAAACAGCCCTAGAGTCCGTACTAGAATAACACCTTAAGACACAAATCAACCAAAACCCTAATGTCACCTAGATACTCCAATGTCACCTCAAGTATCCGTGGGTATGATTATACGATATGCATCACACAATCTCAGATTCATCTATTCAACTAACACATAGAACCTCAAAGAGTGCCCCAAAGTTTCTACCAGAGAGTCAAGACGAAAATGTGTGCCAACCCATATGCATAGGTTCATGGGCGGAACCCACAAGTTGATCACCAAAACATACATCAAGTGAATCAATAGAATAACCCATTGTCACCACGGTTATCCCACGCAAGACATAAATCAAGTGTTCTCAAAACCATAAAGACTCAATCCGATAAGATAACTTCAAAGGGAAAACTCAATCCATTACAAGAGAGTAGAGGGGGAGAAACATCATAAGATCCAAATATAGTAGCAAAGCTCGCGACACGTCAAGATCGTATCACCTCAAGAACACAAGAGAGAGAGAGATCAAACACATAGCTACTGGTACATACCCTCAGCCCCGAGGGAGAACTACTCCCTCCTCGTCATGGAGAGCACTGGGATGATGAAGATGGCCACCGGAGAGGCCCCCTCCGGCAGGGTGCCGGAACGGGTCTAGATTGGTTTTCGGTGGCTACGGAGGCTTCTGGCGGCGGAACTCCCGATCTATTGTGCTCTTGGAAGTTTTTAGGGTATATGGGTATATATATGAGGAAGAAGTGTGTCGGTGGACCTCCGGGCTGTCCACGAGGCAGGGGGCGCCCCCCCCCCCACCCTCGTGGGCAGCCCGGGACTCTCCTAGTCCAACTCCGATACTCTGTGGGCTTCTTCTGGTCCAAAAATAAGTTCCGTGAAGTTTCAGGTCAATTGGACTCTGTTTGATTTTCCTTCTCTACGATACTCTAAAACAAGGACAAAACAGAAACTAGCACTGGGCTCTAGGTTAATAGGTTAGTCCCAAAAATAATATAAAAGTGTATAATAAATCTGATAAACATCCAAAACCGATAATATAATAGCATGGAACAATCAAAGAATTATAGATACGTTGGAGACGTATCAATTCAAGGGCTTGATTATTTTGCTATGATCTTGAGGGAATAAAATAAAGAGAAAGAATAAAAATAAATAAAGAGCTCATATGGATCTTATGGAGAGTAATGACTTCACATATAAAGAGTATGATGAATAAAAGTTGTTGAGATTGACAAAAATAGTTTTGGTCATCGTTGCGATTAATAGGAAGTAATAAAAAAGAGAGGTTTTCACATATAAATATACTATATTGGACATCTTTTATGATTGTGAGCACTCAATAAAATATGACATGCTAAAGAGTTGATGTTGGACAAGGAAGACAACGTAATGGGTTATGTTCTCTTACATCTGAGATAAATTATATTGTCATGGATCATCCAACATGTTGAGCTTGCCTTTCCCTCTCATGCTAGCCAAATTCTTTGCACCAAGTAGAGATACTACTTGTGCTTCCAAACATCCTTAAACTTAGTTTTGCCATGAGAGTTCACCATATCTACATATGGATCGAGTAAGATCCTTCAAGTAAGTTATCATTGTTGCAAGCAATAAAAAATGCTCTCTAAATATGTATGATTTATTAGTGCGGAGAAAATAAGCTTTATACGATCTTGTGATGTGGAAGAAATAAAAGTGACGGACTACATAATAAAGGTCCATATCACAAGTGGCAATATAAAGTGACGTTCTTTTGCATTAAGATTTCGTGCATCCAACCATAAAAGCATATGACAACCTCTGCTTCCCTCTGCGAAGGGCCTATCTTTTATTCTTGTCTTATACTTCATACAGAGTCACGGTGATTCTCATCTTTCCTTTTTACAATTTATCCTTTGGCAAGCACAATGTTTTGGAAAGATCCTGATATGTATGGCTAATTGGATGTGAGTTTTCATGAACTATAATTGTTGGCATTACCCTTGAGGTAAAAGGTTGGGAGGCAAAACTATAAGCCCCTATCTTTCTCTATGTCCGACAAAAACTTCATAGCCATAAATATTGCATGAGTGTTAGCAATTGTGAAAGACTAAATGATGGTTGAGTATGTGGACTTGCTGAAAAGCTCTTATATTGACTCTTTCTGATGTTATGATAAATTGGAATTTCTTCAATGACTGATTATAGTTTGTTGGTTCTCAATGAAGTTTCTGATTCATACTTGAAATTGTGAATGAATTGTTACTTTAGCATAAGAATTCATATGACAATATTTATATATGTTGTTTTCCTAAGAATGATCATGATGCCCTCATGTCCGTATTTTATTTTATCAACACCTCTATCTCTAAACATGTGGACATATTTTTCGATTTCGGCTTTCGCTTGAGGACAAGCGAGTTCTAAGCTTGGGGGAGTTGATACGTCCATTTTGCATCATGCTTTTATATCAATATTTATTGCATTATGGGCTGTCATTACACATAATGTCACAATACTTATGCCTATTCTCTCTTATTTTACAAAGTTTACATGAAGAGGGAGAATGCCAGCAGTTGGAATTCTGGGCTAGAAAAGGAGAAAATATTAGAGACCTATTATGCACAACTCCAAAAGTCCTGAAACTTCACGGGAGCAAGTTTTAGAATATATAAAAATTATTGGGCAAAAGAAGTACCAGAGGGGGGCCATCCACCATCCACGAGGGTGGGGGCACGCCCTATCCCCCTGGCCCCCACCTCGTGGGCCCCCTGGCAGCCCTCTGATGCCCATCTTTGGCTATATGGAGTCTATCATGGAGGAAAAAAATCATAAGCTAGATGAAACTCCGCCGCCACAAGGAGGAACTAATCTAGGGCTCCGGCGGAGCTGTTATGCCGGGGAAACTTCCCTCCGGGAGGGGGAAACCATCACCATCGTCATCACCAACGATCCTCTCATTGGGAGGGGGTCATTATCCATCAACATCTTCACCGGCAACATCTCATCCCAAACCCTAGTTCATCTCTTGTATACAATCTTTGTCCCAAAGCCTCATATTGGTACCTGTTGGTTGCTAGTAGTGTTGATTACTCTTTGTAGTTGATGCTAGTTGGTTTATTCGGTGGAATGTCATATGTTTAGATCCTTTATGCATATTAATACCCCTCTGATTATGAACATGAATATGATTTATGAGTAGTTACGTTTGTTCCTGGGGACATGGGAGAAGTCTTGCTATAAGTAGTCGTGTGAATTTGGTATTCATTAGATATTTTGCTGAGATGTATGTTGTCTTTCCTCTAGTGGTGTCATGTGAACATCGACTACATGACACTTCACCATTGTTTGGGCATAGAGAAGGGCATTGGGAAGTAATAAGTAGATGATGGGTTGCTAGAGTGATAGAAGCTTAAACCCTAGTTTATGTGTTGCTTCGTAAGGGGCTGATTTGGATCCATATGTTTCATGCTATGGTTAGGTTTACCTTAATACTTCTGTTGTAGTTGCGGATGCTTGCAATAGGGGTTAATCATAAGTAGGATGCTTTTCCAAGTAAGGATAGTACCCAAGCACCGGTCCACCCACATATCAAATTAACAAAGTACCGAACGCGAATCATATGACGTGATGAAAACTAGCTTGACGATAATTCCCATGTGTCCTCAGGAGCGCTTTCCTTTATATAAGAGTTTGTCCAGGCCTGTCCTTTTCTACAAAAAGGATTGGGCCATATTGAACTTATTTACTTTTATTACTTGTTACCCGTTACAAACTACCTTATCACAAAACTATCTGTTACCGATAATTTCAGTGCTTGTAGAGAATACCTTACTGAAAACTGCTTATCATTTCCTTCTGCTCCTCGTTGGGTTCGACACTCTTACTTATCGAAAGGACTACGATATATCCCCTATAATTGTGGGTCATCAAGACTCTTTTCTGGCGCCGTTGCCGGGAAGTGAAGCGCCTTTGGTAGGTGGAATTTGGTAAGGGAAATTTTATATAGTGTGCTGAAATTTGTTGTCACTTGTGACTATGGAAGATAATCCTTTGAGGGGCTTGTTCGGGGTATCTTCACCCCGACTAGTAGAGCAAAGAGTTGCTCCTCAACCTACTGAACCTACTGAAAATGTTTACTTTGAAATTCCTTCGGGTATGATAGAGAAACTGCTAGCTAATCCTTTCATAGGTGATGGAACATTGCATCCCGATTTGCACCTAATCTATGTGGATGAAGTTTGTGGATTATTTAAGCTTGCAGGTATGCCCGAGGATGTTATCAAGAAGAAGGCCTTCCCTTTATCTTTTAAGGGAAAGGCATTGACATGGTTTAGGCTATGTGATGATATGGGATCATGGAACTACAACCGATTGAAATTGGAATTTCATCAGAAGTTTTATCCTATGCATCTTGTTCATCGTGATCGTAATTATATATATAAGTTTTGGCCTCGTGAAGGAGAAAGCATCGCGCAAGCTTGGGGGAGGCTTAAGTTAATTTTATATTCATGCCCCAATCATGATCTCTCAAGAGAAATTATTATTCAAAAAATTTATGCTCGGCTTTCTCTTGATAATCGCTCCACACTCGATACTTCTTGTATCGGCTCTTTTATGATGAAGACTACTGAATTCAAATGGGATTTATTGGAAAGAATTAAACGCAACTCTGAAGATTGGGATCTCGATGAAGGTAAGGAGTCAGGTATAACACCTAAGTTTGATTGCGTTAAATCTTTTCTAGATACCAATGCTTTTTGTGAATTTAGCACTAAATATGGACTTGACTCTGAGATAGTACCTTCTTTCTGTGAATCTTTTGCTACTCATGTTGACCTCCCTAAGGAGAAGTGGTTTAAATATAATCCTCCCATTGAAGTAAAAGTAGTTGCACCTATTAAAGTTTAAGAAAAGACTATCACCTATAATGATTCTGCTGTTCCTACTGCTTATGTCGAGAAACCACCTTTCCCTGTTAGAATAAAGGATCATGCTAAAGCTTCAACTGTGGTTCGTAAGAGTAATACTAGAACACCTACTCCCTCTGAGCAAATTAAAGTTGAACCTAGTGTTGCTATGGTTAAAGATCTCTTGGCCGATAATATTGATGGGCATGTTATTTACTTCTGTGATGAAGCTGCTAGAATTGCTAGAACCGATACTAAAAATAAACATAGACATGTTGTAGGCATGCCTGTTATTTTTGTTAAAATAGGAGATCATTGCTATCATGGCTTATGTGATATGGGTGCTAGTACAAGTTCAATACCTCACTCCTTATACAAAGAAATTATGCATGATATTGCACCTGCTGAGATACAGGAAATTGATGTTACTATTAAACCTGCCAATAGAGACACTATCTCACCAGTTGGGATTATTATAGATGTTGAAGTCTTGTGTGGGAAGTTAAATATCCTGCTGATTTTCTTGTTCTTGGTTCCCCACAAGATGACTTTTGTCCCATTATATTTGGTGGACCCATCTTGAATACTGTTAATGCTAAGATAGACTGCAAAAAGGATGTTGTTACTTTGGTTTGGGGGATATGTCTCATGAGTTTAATTTTGCTAAGTTTCGTAGACAACCCCATGATAAAGAATTGCCTAGTAAATATGAAATTATTGGTCTTGCTTCTATTTGTCGTGCCTCCTAATGATCATTTAGAACAATATTTGCTAGACCATGAAAATGATATGTTTATGAATGAAAGAAGGGAAATAGATGAAGTATTCTTTAAACAGGGACCTATTTTGAAACACAACCTGCGTGTTGAAATTCAAGGGGATCCTCCTCCACCCAAGGGTGATCCCGTGTTTGAGCTTAAACCTTTACCTGATACTCTTAAATATGCTTATATTGATGAGAAAGAGATATATCCTGTTATTATTAGTGCTAACCTTTTAGAGCATGAAGAAAAGAAAAATTATTGGAAACTCTGAAGAAGCATCATGCTGCTATTGCATATACTCTTGATGATCTTAAGGTCATTAGTCCCACTCTATGCCAGCACAAAATAAAATTGGAGAAAGACGCGAAACCGGTTGTTGATCACCGACGATGGTTAATTCCTAAGGTGAAAGAAGTGGTAAGGAAAAAATACTAAAGCTTCTGGAGGCAGTTATAATTTATCCCATTGCTGATAGTCAGTGCGTAAGCCCTGTCCATTGTGTCCCTAAGAAGGGAGGTATTACTGTTGTTCCTAATGATAAAGATGAATTGATCCCACAAAGAATTGTTACAGGTTATAGAATGGTAATTGATTTCCGCACAGCAAATAAAGCTACTAAAAAGGATCATTACCCTTTACCTGTTATTGATCAAATGCTAGAAAGATTGTCCAAACATACACATTTTTGCTTTCTAGATGGTTATTCTGGTTTCTCTCAAATACTTGTGTCCAAAGAGGATCAAGAAAAGACAACTTTTACTTGCCCTTTCGATACCTTTTCTTATAGATGTATGCCTTTTGGTTTTATGCAATGCATCTGCTACCTTTCAAAGATGTATGACTGCCATATTCTTTGAATTTTGTGAAAACATAGTTGAGGTTTTCATGGATGATTTCTTCGTATATGGAACTTCTTTTGATGATTGCTTAAGCAACCTTGATCGAGTTTTGCAGAGATGTGAAGAAACTAATCTTGTCTTGAGTTGTGAGAAGTGCCACTTTATGATTAATGAAGGTATTGTCTTGGGGCATAAAATTTCTGAAAGAGGTATTGAAGTTGATAAAGCTAAGGTTGATGCTCTTGAAAACATGCCGTGTCCTAAGGACATTAAATGTATAAGAAGCTTCCTTGGTCATGCCGGTTTTTATAGGAGGTTCATGAATGACTTCTCTAAAATTTCTAGGCCTCTGACTAATCTCTTACAAAAAGATGTTCCTTTTGCCTTTGATGATGATTGTGTAGAAGCATTTGAAATACTTACTAAAGCTTTGATTTCTGCACCTATTGTTCAGCCTCCTGATTGGAATTTACAATTTCAAATTATGTGTGATGCTAGTGATTATGTTGTAGGGGCTGTTCTAGGACAAAGAGTTGATAAGAAATTAAATGTTATCAAATATGCTAGTAAGACTCCAGACAGTGCTCAAACAAATTATGCTACTACTGAAAAGGAGTTTTTAGCAGTTGTGTTTGCTTGTGATAAGTTTAGACCTTATATTGTTGATTCTAAAGTAACTGTTCACACTGATCATGCTACTATTAAATATATTGTGGAAAAGAAAGATGCTAAACCTCGACTTATTAGATGGGTTCTCTTGCTACAAGAATTTGATTTGCATATTATTGATAGAAAGGGAGCTGAGAACCCCGTTGCAGATAACTTGTCTAGGTTAGAGAATGTTCTTGATGACCCACTACCTATTCATGATAGCTTTCCTGATGAACAATTAGCTGTCATAAATGCTTCTCGTACTGCTCCATGGTATGGTGATTATGCTAATTATATTGTTGCTAAATTTATACCACCTAGTTTCACATACCAGCAAAAGAAAAAGTTCTTCTATGATTTAAGACATTACTTTTGGGATGACTCGCACCTTTATAAAGAAGGAGTAGATGGTGTTATTAGACGTTGTGTACCCGAGCATAAACAGGAACAGATCCTATGCAAGTGTCACTCTGAGGCTTATGGAGGACACCATGCTGGAGATAGAACTACACATAAGGTATTGCAATCCGGTTTTTATTTGCCTACTCTATTCAAGGATGCCCGTAAGTTTGTCTTGTCGTGTGATGAATGTCAAAGAATTGGCAATATTAGTAGACGTCAAGAAATGCCTATGAATTATTCACTTGTTATTGAACCATTTGATGTTTGGGGCTTTGACTATATGGGACCGTTTCCTTCCTCTAATGGTTATACACATATTTTAGTTGCTATTGATTACGTTACTAAGTGGGTAGAAGCTATTCCAACTAGTAGTGCTGATCATAACACCTCTATTAAGATGCTTAAAGAAGTTATTTTTATTCCCTCTCTCATATTTTTGGTAATAGAAATAATTGAAGATAAAATAAACAAAATCAAATGATCCTATTTTCAGAATTTGAGAAAACTCAAATATGAAAATAACAAAATCCCCAACTCTCTCCGAGGGTCCTTGAGTTGCGTGAAATTTCTAGGATCAACCAAAATGCAAATAAATATGATATGCAATGATGATCTATTGTATAACATTCCAAATTGGAAATTTGGGATGTTACAAACCTACCCCCCTTAAGATGAATCTCGCCCTCGAGATTCGGGTTGGCTAGAAAATAGGTGAGGGTGGTCCTTCAACAGATCTTCCTCTCATTCCCAGGTGGCTTCATCCTCCGTGTGGTGGCTCCACTGAACTTTGCAAAACTTGATAACCTTGCTGCGGGTGACTCGCCTGGCATACTCAAGAATCTTGACTGGTTTCTCTTCATAGGTCAAATCATTGTCCAACGGAATCGCTTCCAGCGGCACTGTATCTCTTAGCGGTATATCAGCCATCTCCGTGTGGCACTTCTTTAACTGGTAAACGTGGAACACGTTGTGAACTCCTGGCAATCCTTCGGGCAATTCCAACTTATAAGCTACTTCTCCCATACGCTCCAAAAGTTTGTATGGGCCTACAAAATGTGGCGCTAACTTTCCCTTAACTCCAAAGCGCTTAACTCCTCGAAGTGGGGATACTCGAAGATAAACTCGGTCCCCGACTTCGTAAACTGTCTCCTTGCATTTAGAATCTGCGTAGCTCTTCTGCCTGGACCGGGCTACCTTGAGCCTATCGCGAATAAATTTTACTTTCTGTTCAGACTCCTTAATCAGATCTGGTCCAAACAACTGACGGTCTCCAACTTCATCCCACGACAACGGGGTCCTGCACCTCCTTCCATACAAGGCTTCGAAAGGGGCCATCTTCAAAGTGGATTGATAACTGTTGTTGTAGGAAAACTCTGTGTTCTCGTCCCAACTAGATCCATAATCTAGCGCACAAGCTCTCAACATATCCTCCAAAATCCGATTGACTCTCTCGGTCTGTCCATCTGTTTGCGGATGGAAAGATGTACTGAATTCTAGCCTGGTACCCAAAGTTTCATGCAACTGATTCCAGAACTTTGAGGTAAACTAGGTTCCTCTATCTGATACAATGCTCTTTGGAACTCCATGCAGACATACGATTCTGGTCATGTATATCTTTGCCAATTTGGCACTAGTATAGGTAGTCTTCACTGGGATCAAATGAGCTACCTTTGTCAAACGATCGACTACAACCCAAATTGAGTCATAGCCCGAACGTGTTCTGGGCAATCCTGTAATAAAATCCATGCCTAGCTTATCCCACTTCGATTTGGGTATCGGCAATGGCTGTAGCAATCCTGCTGGCTTCTGATGCTCTGCCTTTACTCCTTGACATACATCACAAACTGCTACATACTCCGCAATATCCTTCTTCATTCCGGTCCACCAGAAAGTATCCTTCAAATCCAAATACATCTTGGTATTCCCTGGGTGAATCGAATATGGTGAATCATGGGCTTCTTGCAGAATCAACTTTCTGATCTTCGAATCATTAGGCACATAAACACGGTCTTCAAACCATAAGGTATCGTGCTCATCCTCACGAAATCCTTTAGCTTTTACCTTGCTCATCTTCTCCTTAATAGAAGCAATCTCCTTGTCAGTCTTCTGGGCTTCTCTGATCTTATCCATCAAAGTAGACTGAATCTCCAATGCTGCTACATAGCCTCTCGGAACTATCTCCAAACATAGCTCAGGAAGATTTTCGGCTAACTCCCTTGGTAAATATCTCGTCATTAAGGTGTTGACATGACTTTTATGGCTCAACGCGTCAGCTACTATGTTAGCCTTTCCAGGGTGATAATGCAATCTCATACCATAATCCTTGATGAGCTCCAACCATTTCCTTTACCTGAGATTCAACTACTTCTGTGTGAAAATATACTTCAAACTCTTGTGATCCGTGTACACCTCACAATGGTTTCCAATGATAAAGTGTCTCCAAGTTTTCAATGCATGCACTACGGCTGCTAACTCCAAATCATGCGTAGCATAATTCAACTCATGAGGCTTAAGCCGTCATGAGGCATATGAAACAACTCTTCCTTCCTGCATAAGCACTGCTCCAAGTCCTCGACGTGAGGCGTCACAATACACCTCATAATCCTTGGTCTGATCTGGCAAAATCAACACTGGTTATGTAACCAAATGTTTCTTCAACTCCTGGAAACTAGCCTCACATTCCTTAGTCCATATGAACTTGGTATCCTTCTTCAACAACTCCGTCATAGGTTTTGCAATCTTCGAGAAATTTTCAATGAATCTCCGGTAGTATCCTACGAGTCCAAGAAAACTCCGGATCTCTCCAACTGTTGTTGGCGCTTCCCTATTTGTCATAGTGTCAACCTTGGTGGGATCTACTGCTATACCTTCTCCGGATATAACGTGTCCGAGAAATCCAACTTCCTTCAACCAAAACTCACATTTGCTAAACTTGGCATATAATTGATGTTCTATGAGCTTACCAAGTACCAAACGCAAATGCTCCTTATGCTCTTCTTCATCCTTCGAGGAAACTAGGATATCATCAATGAACACTACGAGAAACTTAGCCAAAAACTCCATAAACACTTTGTTCATCATGTTCATAAAATAAGCAGGTTTGTTAGTCAGGCCAAATGACATAACTATATACTCGTATAGCCCATACCTAGTGGTAAAAGCCGTCTTAGGTATATCTTGTTCTCGAATCTTCAACTGATGGTATCCTGATAGCAGATCGATCTTGGAAAATACCTTAGCTCCTTGCAATCGATCAAACAGATCATTGATCATCGGTAGTGGGTACTTGTTCTTGATGATTACTTCATTCAATCCTCGATAATCAACAACCATCCTTAACGATCCATCCTTCTTCTCCACTAGAAGTACTGGCGATCCCCAAGGTGAAGAACTTGGGTGGATATATCCTTTATCCAATAACTCCTTAATCTGCTTCTTAATCCCCACCAAATCCTTTGCGGGCATCCTATATGGTCTCTTAGATATTGGCCCTGTGCCTGGCAAAAGCTCAATCAAAAACTCAATATCTCTATCCGCTGGCATGCCTGGCAACTCCTCTGGAAATACATCAGGGAAATCCTTTACTACTGGTACTTCCTCTTGCACAACTCCTGTTAAGCAATTTACTTGAGTCCTCTTCGGCACATGCCGGGATACGTACTTGATCCTTTTCCCTTATGGGGTGGTAAGCAAAATTGACTTACTGGCACATTCAATGTTCCCTTCATACTTCGATAACCAATCCATGCCTAATATCACATCCAATCCTTGAGATTCCAATACTATTAGGTCTGAAGGGAATAAGTAGTTACCAATCCTTAATGGTAACCGATCACACCATAGACTAGCCATATATTCTGCTCCAGGCGAGGTTACTAACATGGGTGACCTAAGGGTTTGGGTTGGCAGTTTATACTTATCCACAAATCCCCTTGATATGCATGAATGCGATGCACCAGTATCAAAAAGAACGAGTGCAGTAAATGACTTAACCAAAAACTTACCTATTACTATATCGGGCTAGGCTTCAACCTCCTCCACATTTACGTGGTTCACCTGTCCCCTGTTGAAAGGGTTCGGCTTCTTCCCAGAGCTTCCATTGGCATTTCCATTCTGGGATTCAGGACATTCATATGCATAATGTCCGGTCTTCTGGCACTTAAAGCAAGTGACTTGGCTCAAGTCTCTCTTGGCTAGGGTTGATGGGTTTGTACGGTTCTGGCCGTTGCTTCCTCCATTCCCATTACCATTCTTGGTGCCATTATGATTGTGCGAGCTATCTCCTCCATGGGTATGCTGAAAATGTCCTCCCGGTCTAGGGGTAAAACGTGGCTTCTGCTGGGCTCCAGAATTGTACTTCCCTTGTCCATACTTCCTCTTGCGGTTCTCAATTTGCTGCTGTTTCCCTTCAATCATGAGAGCACGGTCTACCAACTCCTGGTAGTTGTTGAAGGTTGCTACCCCGATCCAAGCTCTTCCGGTTTGAGAATTCCTGGACTAATCATGATGGGTTCATGGAGGTTGTTGCTAGCTCATGGTCTAAAACATGTCACGCACCCAATGCCGCGGCGCGAATATGTAAAAAACTAAAAAACTTGAGATATAATCTCAAGCGATGGAGCAAGGGTGTCTCGAAACTCAAAGTTCTGATTCAAAACAGTAATGAGACTCTGGCCATCATGGACACCCTTGAGGACAAACGACCTTTATATGTCCAGGAGTCAAACTTCAGGGAGATATTGAAAACCCACTTACAGGTCCTGCTCAAATACCAGAATGAGTACTGGCGAAAGAGATGTACTATTAGGTATTTTCGCTTTGCTGACGAAAATACTAAGCTCTTTCAGTCATTGGCCACGGAGAGGTATAGGCACAATGCCATTGCCATGCTTAGAGTTGGGGAGGTCGAAATTCATGATCATGCTGGCAAAGAGGGGGTCATGTTCAATACATACAAGGATCGTTTGGGTTCTTCTAAACCTACCAGCATGAAATTTGATCTCTCTAGGATCATCCGCAGGATTGATGGGCTGGACCAACTAAGTGCGCCCTTCTCTACTGATGAAATAGATGTTGTTGATAAGGAAATGCCGAATGACAGAGCCCCCGGCCCGGATGGTTTTAATGGTTGCTTTCTTAAGAAGTGCTGGCAAATCATCAAGTCAGATTTCTATGACCTCTGTCACGCTTTCCATGCTGGGGGACTTGACATCACTAGCATTAGTGAGGGATATATCACCCTGATTCCAAAAATATCCTCTCCGGAAACGGCTAATGATTTCAGACCAATTACCTTACTGAATTGTTGTCTGAAAATCATTACAAAGATCTTGGCGAACCGGCTGCAGAAAGTCATTCTAAAAATCATACACAAGAACCAATATGGATTTATCAAAGGTAGGACCATCCAGGATTGTCTCGCGTGGTCGTACGAATATATTCATCAATGCCAATCGTCAGGGAGAGAGATTGTATTACTTAAGCTTGATTTTGCCAAGGCCTTTGATACGATTGAACATGCCCCCATGTTGGATATTATGAAACACATGGGTTTTGATGATAGGTGGCTAGGCTGGATGGAAACGATCTTTGGCTCGGGAGTTTCGTCAGTTCTCTTAAATGGTGTTCCTGGTCGGAAATTCAAATGCAAGTGTGGCGTGAGACCGGGTGACCCTCTCTCACCAATGATCTTTGTCCTTGCGGCTGATCTACTCCAAGCTGCCATCAATGACGCGTACACTCAGGGTTTGCTGGAGCTTCCTATTCCTCGTGAAAATGCGGGTGACTTCCGAGTGGTGCAATACGCTGACGACACAATCCTGGTTATGCAAGCTTGTCCCACACAGGCCGCCCGCATGAAACTTATTTTGGAGGATTATACGGCCTCGGTGGGACTCAAGATCAACTTCCATAAATCGACCCTCATACCCATTAATGTCGATCACCAGCATGCTAGTGGGTTGGCAGGGGTGTTTGGCTGCTCTGTTGGCACCCTGCCGTTCACTTACCTTGGTCTCCCCACGGGGACGACTAGGCCAAGTGTTCTTGACCTCATGCCATTGGTACACTCGGTTGAGAGGAAAACATCCACTGCCCTATCGCTGATGTCGTCGGGGGCCAAATTGACACTGGTCAATTCGGTGATCACCTCCATGCTGATCTATGCAATGTGCACGATCAAGCTGCACCCTAAAGTGGTTGAGCACCTTGACAAACTGCGCCGCTACTGCCTCTGGGCAAAAAATTCTGACGATGGGATCAAAGCCAACTCCCTTGCTGCCTGGGAGCTTGTCTGTCGACCCAAACGGTGTGGTGGCCTCGGTGTTATTGATATCAAGATACAAAATGTCGTGCTTCTCCTAAAGTACTTATTCAAGTTCTACAATCGTGAGGATGTGCCCTGGGTTCAGCTAGTCTGGGAGGCATACTACCCGAACAAGGTGCCGCACGCCACTGAGCTAATGGGTTCCTTCTGGTGGAAAGACATAATGCAGCTCAGTGGAACCTTCCGTGGGGTCGCCAAGGTCATCCCCGGGGATGGATGCAGCTCTTTGTTTTGGAAAGATGTCTGGTTTAGTGACACTGGCTCCGCACTGATGGACACGCATCCGCGAGCCTTCTCTTATGCTCTGAACGAGGATGACTCTGTTGCTAGGGTTCTCAGGACCACTGATCCAGCCATGATCTTCAGTCTGCCTCTTTCGTCCCAGGCTAGGGGGAGATAAGAGAGATACAACAAGGGTCCTCGCATGTTTGTCTGGAATACGGTTCGCCCGACGTTTGGGTCTGTGAACTAGGACGTTATTCGTCAAAGAAGTACTACAACCACTGTTTCAAGCAGGTGAAAGCTGATGCGGCCTTTGGTTGGCTATGGAAAGCCAAATGCCCGATCAAGTTCAAGATGTTTGGGTGGCTGCTTATGGTCGATCGTTTGAACACCAGGAACATGCTGAAGAGGCGGCACTTTGCTGTAGCCGGGGGCAACTACACTTGCATGCTCTGCCAAACCCCGCCAGAGGAAATCGTGGAACATCTCTTCTTCGAGTGCCCTTTTGCCAAACAATGCTGGAGTAAGGTTGGTCTGACCTGGCCAGGAGGAACCAATAGGCTAGCCATCTTGCATGCTGGGAGACAGAGCTGGCGTCGGCCGCTTTTCATGGATATCTTCCTGCTTGCTGCTTGGAGCCTATGGATGGAAAGAAACAACCAACATTTCAGGGGGATCCCGCGCTCGTTCGTGGCATGGTTGGCTAGGTTCAAACTTCTGTTGGGTTTGGTGATCCATAACTGTCCTGAGAAAGTTCATCCTTTTCTCTCTGACTTCATTGTAAATTTGGACAGCTAGTTTTGCTTCTGCAACACTTACGGCCGGGGGGCCTAAAACCCATTGTAACACACTTGTAACTGTTAGGCTGTGAGTAATACAAAGTCAGTGGGAGCCTCTCCCACTATCGCTAATTCTTCAAAAAAAGGTTGCTACCATCAATTGCATGCTCAACTCATCATTCAGTCCTTCCAGAAACTTCTCCTGCTTAGCTTCATCCGTAGCAACGTCATCTGGGGCATAATGTGCTAGCTTACTAAAGTCCTCCACATACTGGCCAACTGTCCGTCCTCCTTGGCGCAAGTTGCGAAACTCTCGCTTCTTCATGGCCATAGCTCCTGTTGAAACATGGGCAGTACGGAAAGCATGTTGGAACTAGTCCCATGTGACAGTGTCGACAGGGAAAGTGGCTGTGAAATTCTCCCACCATGATGATGCGGGTCCTTCAAGCTGATGTGCGGCAAACTTCACCTTTTCCGCATCTGTGCATCCTGCCGTGGTCAACTCCCTTGCTGTCTTGCGGAGCCAATCATCTGCTACTATGGGCTCGGTGCTACTGGAAAACACCCGCGGATTCAGTCTAAGAAAATGGGCTAAGTGATCAACAGGTGGTGGTGGTGGTGGGTTGTTGTTGTTGTTCCCCTTATTCTGGTTCTGGACTAGCAACTGCATCAAAGTGTTCTCCTGCTGGATCAACTAGGTAAGCTCCGGTGGGAAGGCAAATCCGGGGTCACGTCTCGGAGGCATCTGAGGGTTTAGAAAAGATGAGATTTAAGAATAGAGAGGGGTCTAAAGAGAAAACACTACCGACATGCACATGAGGCAAAAGCAAACAATTCACTTCATTCAATCAAACAAGGGCATACAATTGATTTAACTATCGCAAAAGTGCTCAGACTATTATATTTACATGATGGACTACTACTACTGATGGGGTGGTCTACTAGAAATATTCTTCGGTTGTAGACTCCATGATATCTGCTCCAGCTTCATCTACATAGTCATCATCGCTATCATCTGGATCCGAGTCAGTGTCGTCGATGATGATGTAGTCTTCCAGGTGAATCTCCTTGGGTTCTTCATCTTCTTCTACTGGTGTAGGGCCTCCCATAAATATTCCAATCTTCTTGATCAGATCATCATTCTTCCCCACTAATACTTCGATTTCCACTTCATAATCTTCACGTGTAGCCTTGAGTTCTTCCTCCAGTTCCTTGATTCTTGTCCTCGCCTTCTTTAGATCTATCATGTCGGCGCACATCTAGTTCTCTTGACGTCGAATGTGCTGGTTTAACTCCTAGATGAAAGCTGCCACTGATCTATCCTTCCTGGTGCTGATCATTTCCCAATGCTCGTCTCGGCGCCCAAAAATTTGGTAGATAGTATCCTTGAGATCATTGCGGTAAACTTCTCCAATGCGTCCCATGGCAATGTGAGCTGCCATGCTCTTTCCTAGACTCCAAGTTGGTGCATCAAAAGAAAACTCTATGGGCTCAGTGACTGGCATGAACGTCCTTCCGGGAACTTGAACTTGAATCATCCAGTGCTCTTCTTCTGGTAAAGTGGCGTTGTAGGTTCCGGTGAAGCTTGGTACTCCTATGTTTAGATATCTAGTGACTTCCTTCAAGTGACGTCCAAAGGGTGTATCTTCATCCGGCTGGGTGAACTTGTTCCTTGCATTCGCCATCCTTAAAGAGTATAAAAGGTGAGGAGTCAGAATAAGAAGAGAGTAGTGATCTAGGGCTTTAGCTTAGTGGTCGTGTCCTACAGTCAACGCGTGCTCTGATACCATCTTGTAGCGACCAGACCTCAGACGGTCCAATCTCTGTGCTCAGGTGTCATCCCTGGATCAGTAATGCTGACACCACACTGTGACGCCCGGATAATTAGACTACAGTAAACTTCTACTAATGATGCCACGTCACCTCGATTACTGTTGCTAATCTTGCGTTAGTTCGAAACCGGTTCGAATTCAAAATCACAATCAAGCAAACAATAAAAGTTTTCAAATATAAAATCTAAAACGTTTGGAGTGAGCCAAATAGTGCATAAGGAAATTATGGTGGAGAGTTCACACTTTTATAAAGTAGTTAAATGCACTAAAATAAGTAAAACTGTGGCAAAACTATTATTTAAATGCTCTTAAATTAATAAACAAATACAAACTACTTTGATTAATGTGCCAAGTTATTTGTGGAAGTGGAATATTTAGTAACGCTAATTTAGAGACTCTTATTGTGTTTTATTTAAACTAAAGAAATTAACGATTAAAAAATGGAAAAGAAAAACATAACAAAACAAAACAACAAAAATAAAAAAGTAGGCAACCCACCCCCCCCCATTGGGCCGTGGCCCAACTTGGCCGGACGGCCTCGGCCCACCAGGCCCAACCGGCCAGCCCACCCCCTCACTCCCTTATCCCCTCTCGCACGCAACCCTAACCGCACCCCTCCCCACTACTCCCACTCGCCCCCACTCCCTCTCCCTTGCCCCCTTTGCCCGATCTCGATCTGGATCGGGAGGGGGCCGCCCCGATGTCGCCGCCACCCAACGTCGGCGCCCACCGCTCGCAGTCATCATCGTCACCTCATGGGCGACGCCTCTTCGCCTCTTCATCCTCCTCCTCGACCGACCACCTCGTCACTGGACCTTCTCGCGCCTCTCCGTCGCCGGAGCCACGTCGCCACGCTGATCGTCACCGCCGCTTGGACATCGTCGGAGCTGCCCCGTCATCGTCCCCGTCCTCCTCCTCGAACCCCGCTGTCGTTTCCCTACAGCCCCATGGTGAGCCCCTCGGCCTCCTCTTCCCCCTCTGCTGCTCTCTGCTTCCCCGGCTGCTCCGTTGCGCCCACGTCCGCGCACCGCGGCGACCGCCCACCCGCAGCGCACGCTCACCGCGCCCCCTCTGTGCGCCACTCGATTCGCCCGCCGACTGCACTCGCCCTGTCGGCGGTCACCCATCGCCCACGCGACACCGCGCCTTGCCCGTCCCCACTCACCATCGTCGCCCCGGCTCACCTCCCCCGCGCTACCCTGCCTCGCGGCGGTCCGCCTCACCGCACCGCTCGTGCCCCCACTGCCGTGTCGCCGCCCCCCTGCTACTGGTGCGCCGTCGCGCTCCTGCTCCCCTGCGGTGGCTCCTCTGCCGCCCGCGGGCCCGCCCGTCGCTAGACCCGCACTCCGCCGGCGCACGCGCCCACACCACCGCGGCTGCCTTGGCCACATACCTGGTCGCGCCGCCATGCTCTGGCTACGGCCGTGACCGCCGGTGCCAGCCCGCAGCGCCCGCTCGGGCAGAGCCTGAACCTCGCCCGGCGCCCTTGTGCCAGTTTCGCCTACGCCCCGCTAAGGCACCCCTGGGGCCTATGACATATGGGCCCCGCCCCAGAACGTTAAAAATAATAATAATAATAATAATAATAAATATGAAATGATAATTAAATAATAATTAAAATAATTAATTAATTAGTTAATCAATTAATTAATGAATTAATTAAGTTAATTAATCCTGTTTAATTAATCTAATTAAGTAGATAGTTTAATTAAACCCTAATTAGACTAATCAGTCAATGACGAATGGGACCCACCTGTCAGGTTGACCAGGTTAACTGCTGACATCATGCTGATGTCAGCAAACACTATTTTGGATAATATTGCATTAAAATAATTAAATAAATCATAAAAATGATTTAATCCTTTTAAAATTAATATAAAATAAACCATAGCTCGGATGAAAAAACTTTGTACATAAAAGTTGCTCAGAACGACGAGATGAATCCGGATTCGCAGCCCGTTTGTCCACCATGCATCCCTAGCATAGCAAACACACAACTTTTCCCCTCCGATTTATCTGTCCGAAAACGGGAAACACCGGGAATACTTTCCCGGATGTTTCCCCCCTTTGCCGGTATCACCTAGTACCGTGTTAGGTCACCTCTAGCACGGTGTATTGCCGCGTCTTGCTTTGTGAAGCTTTGATTGCTCTGTTATTTATTGTGTTCCCCCTCCGTTACTCTTTTTCGGTAGACTCCAAGACCGCTGCCGATGTTCGTGTGTTCGACTACATCGAAGATGACCCCTCCTTCTTGCCAGAGCAACCAGGCAAGCCCCCCCTTTGATCACCAGATATCGCCTACTCTTCTCTCTACTTCTTGCATTAGAGTAGTGTAGCATGTTACTGCTTTCCGTTAATCCTATTCTGATGCATAGCCTGTCATTGTTGCTACAATTGTTGATACCTTACCTGCAATCCTACATGCTTAGTATAGGATGCTAGTGTTCCATCAGTGGCCCTACACTCTTGTCCGTCTGCCATGCTATACTACTGGGCCGTGATCACTTCAGGAGGTGATCACGGGCATATACTATATACTTTACACTGTTACATTACATGTGGTATTGTTCGGAGTTGGGGGCTGAAGGGGCAGGTGGCTCCATCCCGGTAGAGGTGGGCCTGGGTTCCCGACGGCCCCGGACTGTTACTTTGTGACGGAGCAACAGGGCAGGTTGAGACCACCTAGGAGAGAGGTGGGCCTGGCCCTGGTCGACATTCGCGGTTATTTCAAAATAACACGTTTAACGAGATCTTGGTCTTTGATCTGAGTCTGGCTACTGGCCTATATGCACTAACCATCTACGCGGGGACAGTAATGGGCACTCGACGTTGTGGTATCAGCTGAAGCCTTCGTGACATCAGCAACTGAGCGGCGCGCGCCGGATTGGACTGGAATGCCTGCTAGGCTAGGTATGCTTCTGGCCGCCCACGCAACGTGCAGGTGTGCTAAGGGCAATGGGCCCAGACCCCTGGGCGCTTAGGTTTAGACCGGCGTGCTGATCTCTCTGTTGTGTCTAGGTAGGGCTGCGACTTGTTGATCTTCTGAGGCCGGGCATGACCCAGGAAAGTGTGTCCGGCCAAATGGGATCGAGCGTGTTGGGTTATGTGGTGCACCCCTGCAGGGAAGTTAATCTATTCAAATAGCCGTGATCTTCAGTAACAGGACGACTTGGAGCTGTACCTTGACCTTATGACAACTAGAACCGGATACTTAATAAAACACACCCTTCCAAGTGCCAGATACAACCGGTGATCGCTCTCTCACAGGGCGACAAGGGGAGGATCATCGATTAGGATTATGCTATGTGATGCTACTTGGTGAACTTACCATCTACTCTTTTCTACATGCTGCAAGATGGAGGTGGCCAGAAGCGTAGACTTCGATAGGACTAGCTATCCCCTTCTTATTCCGGCTTTCTGCAATTCAGTCCACATATGATACCCTTATTCCATTTGATACCAATGCATACATATGTAGTGTAGCTCCTTGCTTATGAGTACTTTGGATGAGTACTCATGGTTGCTTTCTTCCTCTTTTCCCCTTTCCTATATCCGATTGCTGCAACCAGACGTTGGAGTCCAGGAGCCAGACGCCACCGTTGATGACGACTACTACTACTCGGGAGGTGCCTACTACTACGTGCAGCCCGCTAACGGCGACCAGGAGTAGTTTAGGAGGATCCCAGGCAGGAGGCCTGCGCCTCTTTCAATCTGTATCCCAGTTTGTGCTAGCCTTCTTAAGGCAAACTTGCTTAACTTATGTCTGTACTCAGATATTATTGCTTCCGCTGACTCGTCTATGATCGAGCTCTTGTATTCCAGCCCTCGAGGCCCCTGGCTTGTAATATGATGCTTGTATGACTTATTTTTATTTGTAGAGTTGTGTTGTGATATCTTCCCGTGAGTCCCTGATCTTGATCGTACACGTTTGCATGTATGATTAGTGTACGATTGAATCGGGGGCGTCACAAGTTGGTATCAGAGCCGACTGCCTGTAGGAATCCCCCTTCCACACTCCTTGGCCGAAGTTGAGTCTGGACATTACAAAAACTTTTACTAACATGGTTGTGTGCCTTATGGGCCCACGTCGCCATCTGGGTGGTATTAGGATATTTTACTCCTCGATCCTTACTCTGGGACTCTGAACTCTCTTCTATTCGGGTTAAATGAATTTTGCTAAAATCTAACATTAGGATCTCGTTATCACTTTCTCCCGGAGAGCCCTTCATTACAGATGATCGACTGCTTCAACAGAAGATTCTGATAATACTCTCCGATGTTCTCCTGAAACTTTGTGCCATTGCTTTTGCAATTCCCTACCACCGAAAAATCCCTATGGATAAATACTTACACCTGTCGTTCTTACTTTTATTCCCAGTTGGTCTTGTTATTACAAGATACCCCGAAATACTCGTCGTTGTTTCGATAATCCCTTGAGCTTACAGCCTTTCTGTTCTTTGTCACCTGAATACCCCTACGGATAATTCTCGCACTTATCGAGTATCTGCTCATCCCCCAGTTGTTCATGTGTTTCACAATGGTCATCGAAATACTATTCGATCCTCCAAAAATCCTTAGTAGCTTATTGCTCTGCAATACTTGTCTGCTTGCATGATGGATGCTTTCCATATGTCTAGCAATATTCGTTAGTATCCTTAGACACTGTCATTTTGATCCCTTTGATTCAACATGAGTGCAAATGCACGCAATCATCAGTTGATCCTTGTAAGTTGTCTTTCCGGCTCAGACATCATTTTAAACATGAGCTGGTTCTCAACAAATCCAATTGCCGTCGATTGTACCCCTAAGGCTATTCAACTTATCCATCCCTAATCAGAACATTGCTTCTGATCCCTTGATTTGAAAATCATAATTCCTTTGCATTTGAGCTCTGGATTAGTTAGTTGTTTCCATAATCCAATGCCTTTGCATTGTTACTTCCTATAGTTGTGTGCCGATCCTCACGTCAGCTCTATTATGGACCGGTAGATCCTTTAATGGACTTTATCCGACAACATCCTTCATATTCAATAACCTTGTGAGCCTTCCCTCGGATACATAATGCCTTTGGTAAATGGTATCATCTACTTTCTCAACCTTGCTCTACTTTCGAGCTTGTGATATTTACTCTTGAAACTTGTGGTATATGTCTCTAAGAAGCCCCTATGGGTTGAACATATGCCTTCTCTAAACTGTGTGAACTCGAAAGTTTTCATGAGTCATACACTTCTGGTATTTTGCCAAATAAAATTTCAACACTACAACTTCTTCGAAAGTGAGAAGTGAATGAAAGGTTATGCATTGGAGAAGTGGGAGTCGACCTTGAACTTTGTGTTCATGCCCATGGACATGATGTAGATCTTATCATTAAAGCTTCTCTTAAATTAAATTATTCCTTTGGTATAAGTTCATCTTATATCTGGGATCTGGCCTTTTGCAATAGTGTTTCCGACCATGTTCTCCTTTAAATACTATTTCTCGGACAAGTTGAAGTAATTGTCTTCTACAGATCATTGCACCCGACCAACCATTACTTTGATTTACCATCGTGTATTACACTCTGGTTTCTCAAGAATATCATAGAACTGCATAACTTCTTATGGGTTCTTCATCAACTATTATTTCTCACCGATTCAAATTTTCCCGGGTTGTGGGTTGTCGTCAAGCGAGGACACCAATAAGTGAATCGATTCCGCACCCTGGTTCAATAACTCTTAAATAATTGTTGTTGCTTACGATTTAATAATCACTTAAGTCATTCCTAGCCTGATCGGCTATATCATCATGGTGCTAAATTTTAACTGTGCTACTTGGTCCTTAATCCCGGAGCACAACTTTCGATGATGAGCTAAGCTTACGTCGACTTTCCACGTCAGATCTTTTTGCCTTGAACAACAAGCTGGATTCCGAGTTTGTGGCGTACTCGTGGTTCCACTAACTTTTCGCTTCATCATTCCTTTGACCTGATGTCATCGTCGACCGATTACATCTGCATGAAACCTCTCGACAGAATTTGTCATGATCATCATCACCATTCTTTTCTTGGTCCCCGTGTTGTTTCTAATCGGAATACCGACAAATGGTCTGTGATGTGTAAATTCTAAACTTCTAACAACCCTATTGCTTTGAAGTTATTGGTCTATAGTTTCATGCTACGTCTATGGCTTATTGAATCATCATTCAAACATTGATCGTGCTACCTAGCCCATATTTCGGGTGCACATTTCAACCAATGTTTAACTGTGTATGTTTTCCTCGAGCATACATCATTAAGTCATTTGATCTAGCTTATGTTATCTCCTTGTTCACATAGTTGTGCAAATCCATCTTTTGGAAATCTCAATGGATTGTCGTTGGGTCAATCAGTCACCTCCTCACCTCTCCTTGATTTACTGGTGAACCCTTGTTCGGAACTCGCATCCATAGTTCATTTCCCAAGAACCTTACAATGTCATCTCAACAATTTGTGTTGCATCTTTCTGCTCAGGCATCCTAAGTCTGAGTTATCTTGACACCAATCAGATCTGAATCTCGGTCAGATATGATGGTTGGAACATATTTCCAGGAGTTATAACAACTTTATATGACCCAGTAAGGTGATGTCAAGCCTAGCACATCTGGCCGGAGGACTTATGGTTATAGTTCATCCTTTTTAGCAAGGTTATCCATTCTTCCCTGAGGAAATTGTAAGGCTTATTCTACAAGTTGTTCCTGATGGATCCTTTGAGTATCCAAAATCTGACCTTTGCCTGTTGACCATGTCTGAGGGAGTCCTGGATTAGGGGGTGTTCGAGTAGCCGAACTATACCTTCAGCCGGACTCCTGGACTATGAAGATACAAGATTGAAGACTTCGTCCCGTGTCCGGATGGGACTTTCCTTGGCGTGGAAGGCAAGCTTGGCGATGCGGATATTCAAGATCTCCTACCATTGTAACCGACTTTATGTAACCCTAACCCTATCCGGTGTCTATATAAACCAGAGGGTTGTAGTCCGTAGGACAGAATCGACTCCATACACATCAATCATACCATAGGCTAGCTTCTAGGGTTTAGCCTCCTTGATCTCGTGGTAGATCTACTCTTGTACTACCCATATCATCAATATTAATCAAGCAGGAGTAGGGTATTACCTCCATCGGGAGGGCCCGAACTTGGGTAAAACAAAGTGTCCCTTGTCTCCTGTTACCATCCGGCCTAGACGCACAGTTCGGGACCCCCTACCCGAGATCCCCCGGTTTTGACACCGACATTGGTGCTTTCATTGAGAGTTCCTCTGTGTCGTCGCCTTTAGGCCCGATGGCTCCTTTGATCATCAACAACGATGCAGTCCAGGTTGAGACTTTTCTCCCCGGACAGATCTTCGTCTTCGGCGGCTTCGCACCGCGGGCCAATTCGCTTGGCCACCTTGAGCAGATCGAAAGCTACGCCCCTGGCCATCAGGTTAGGTTTGGAAGCCTAAACTACACGGCCGACATCCGCGGGGACTTGATCTTCGACGGATTCGAGCCATAGCCAAGCGTGCCGCACTGTCTCGATGGGCATGATATAGCTCTGCCGCCGAACAGCGCCTTGGAGGCCGCACACGCATCGGTTCCGACCATTGATTCGGAGCCTACTGCACCAATCGAGGATCAGCGGTTGGACGCTGCCTCAGGGGCTGCAATCTCAGAGGCGATTGAGCCGAACTCCAGCCCCGCACTCCGCATAGCCCGTGACTCCGAGGAGCCGGATTCCTCTCCGAGCTCCGAGCCCTCCGCGCCCCTGCTGATCAAATCCGATTGGGCGCCGATCATGGAGTTCACCGCCACGGACATCTTTCAGCACTCGCCCTTTGGCGACATCCTGAATTCTCCAAAGTCTCTCTCTTTATCAGGAGAGCCCTGGCCGGACTACGGTCAGCAAGGTTGGGATACGGACGACGAAGAAATTCAAAGCCCACCCACCACCCACTTCGTAGCCACTGTCGACGACTTAACCGACACGCTGGACTTCGACTCCGAAGACATCGACGACATGGACGACGATGCAGGAGACGAACAAGAACCAGCACCTGTTGGGCGCTGGAAGGCCACCTCGTCATATGACATATATATGGTGGATACTCCAAAAGATGGAGATGGCGATGGAACAGTGGGGGATGATGCCCCCAAGAAATAGCAAAAGCACCGGCGTCGGCGGCTCCGCTCTAAATCCCGCAATAGCAAAAACGGTGATTCCGGCACGGGAGATAATACTACCTCGGATAGCGCCGAAGAACACCCACCTTAGCAAAATTCGGCACAGGAAGATGGAGAAACCATCCCTCATGAAAGAGTGGCAGACCGAGAGGTCGAGGATGATAACTATACGCCTCCCTCCAAAGACGAGGCTAGCCTCGATGACGACGAAATTTTCATACCATCAGACCCCGCCGAACAAGAGCATTTTAAACGCAGGCTTTTAGCCACGGCAAGCAGCCTCAAGAAAAAGCAGCAACAGCTTAGAGCTGCCCAAGAATTGCTAGCTAACAGATGGACTGAAGACCTTGCGGCCGAAGAGTATGAACTCGAACGCCCCTCCAAGAATTACCCGAAGCGCAGGACGCTACCCCAATCAGAGGAAGCACCTACATCACCAGCGCATGACATGGCAGACCGGCCACCTCGCGGCCGTGACAGAGAGGCCTCTCGGCCCTCCACCCAAGCCATGCCCCGACGCCGCTCAACTAAGGCACGGGTAAACGCGCCCGACCTGCGAGACATACTGGAGAAAAAGGCAAGACAAACAAGATCGATCTACGGATCGCGCAGGCGCCCTACGGCATGTGATAATGATCTTCACTCCGGATACAACAAATCCGGCCGGGCCGAACACAACAGACATAGCTCTTCCGAGTTGCGTCGTGATATAGCCCAGTATAGAGGCTCCGCACACCCGCTATGCTTCACGAATGAAGTAATGGATCATAAAACCCCAGAGGGTTTCAAACCCGTAAACATCGAGCCATACGATGGCACAACAGACCCGGCGGTATGTATCGAGGATTATCTCCTTCACATCCACATGGCATGCGGCGATGATCTACACGCCATAAAATACCTCCCGCTCAAACTTAAAGGACTGACCCAGCATTGGCTTAACAGCTTGCCAGCAGACTCAATCAGTTCTTGGGAGGACCTAGAAGCCGCATTCCTCGACAACTTCCAGGGCACTTACGTGCGACCGCCGGATGCCGACGACTTAAGCCACATAATTCAGCAGCCAGAAGAATCGGCCAGACAATTCTGGACACGGTTCCTAACAAAGAAAAACCAGATAGTCCACTGTCCGGACGCAGAGGCCCTTGCAGCCTTCAAGCATAACATCCGCGACGAGTGGCTTGCCCGGCACCTGGGACAGGAAAAGCCGAAATCCATGGCAGCCCTCACGACACTCATGACCCGCTTTTGCGCGGGAGAAGACGGCTGGCTAGCTCGCAGTAACAACTTATCAAAGAACCCTGGTAATTCGGATACCAAGGACAAAAGTGGTAGGACACATCGGTATAAGCAAAAATGCCACGTTAACAGCGACAGCAATGAAGACACGGCAGTCAATGCCGTATTCAAAGGCTATAAATCCGGTCAGCGGAAAAAGGCATTCAAAAAGAATACTCAGGGCCCAGCCAGTTTGGACCGAATACTCGATCGCTTGTGCCAGATACATGGCACCCCCGAAAGGCTAGCCAATCACACTAACAGGGATTGTTGGGTGTTCAAGCAGGCAGGCAAATTAAGAGCCAAAAATAGAGACAAGGGGCTGCAGAGCGATGACGAGGAGCCCAAGCCGCCGAACAACAATGGACAGAAGGGCTTTCCCCCACAAGTGCGGACGGTGAACATGATATACGCAACCCACATTCCCAAGCGGGAGAGGAAGCGTGCGTTACGGGACGTATACGCGATGGAGTCAGTCGCCCCAAAGTTCAACCCATGGTCCTCCTGCCCGATCACTTTCGATCGAAGGGACCATCCCACTAGCATCCGTCACGGCGGCTTCGCCGCATTGGTTCTCGACCCAATCATCGACGGATTTCACCTCACAAGAGTCCTCATGGACGGCGGCAGTAGCCTAAACCTGCTTTATCAGGATACAGTGCGGAAAATGGGCATAGATCCCTCAAGGATTAAGCCCACAAGAACGACCTTTAAAGGCGTTATACCAGGTACAGAAGCCAACTGTACAGGCTTAGTAACACTTGACGTAGTCTTTGGATCCCCGGACAATTTCCGGAGCGAAGAGTTAATCTTCGATATAGTCCCTTTCACAGTGGCTATCACGCCCTGCTCGGACGAACCGCATTCGCAAAATTCAATGCGGTGCCGCACTATGCATACCTCAAGCTCAAGATGCCAGGCCCTTGAGGAGTAATTACGGTCAACAGAAACACCGAACGCTCCCTCCGTACGAAGGAGCATACGGCGGCTCTCGCAGTGGAGATACAAAGTAGCCTTCTCAGGTAATCCTCCAGTCCGGCCATTAAAAAGCCAGACACTGCCAAGCGCGCCCGGAGTAACCCACAGTAGGATCGTCTGACACACTCTGAGCAAGCGTAGCAACGCGGCCCCAACCCCAGCTTCCGCGACCTAGCGAAACCAGTACCTCGCGTACATAACGACGCCCTTGAAATACCATGGGCACAGGGGAAGGGGCACAATAACGGCACGCCCTAAATACGGCTTAAAACGTACTACGGGCTGCCGGATTCCTTTTCAATTTTTTCTTACTTCCTGGACTCCATACTTCGGACGACCTGTTCGGCAACTCGACTGCCGCACAAACGATGTAAGATCCAGGGAGACAGACAAGCCATGCCGCACTATGGAACTCCCAAGTGGTGTCTATTACGAGCAGTATACCTGTTTTAAATTCAATTCCGCGGCCTGCCCCTGGTCAGGACATACTGAATAGTCCAATATATTTTGCTTACCGCACTATTTGTATCGTTCGGCTTTGATAAATAGCCTCTCTATAAACAATGCTTAGCTTTTTGTCTATTTTTTGCATTACACTCTTTTATATATGTTCATTAATGACATGTTGCACCCGTACACTGTGGTACGGCAAGTACGCCAGGGGCTTCAGTACCCTTTAATATGGTGTGAGAAGTCTGTACACTTTCACAAGTGCGGCACCCCGAACTTATAGCACTATATGCATCGGCTCCAAATCATGATTTGGGTCAATAGTTGGGTTTGCCCGGCTCCTATGTTTTCGTGCCTTACGTTCCGCTATATCGGCTAAGGTAGCACTAGGAGAACCACTGCGATTGTGCCCCGATTGAGCTGGGTTAAGCACCTCAGTGGAGAAAGCTAAAACTGACTGTCATGATGAGGCGAGAGACCGGTCGCTGTTCGAGAGGTTTTTTGAGTCCCTAAAGACTTATGCCGCTTTGAGCGAGGAGCTGGATGACCCCAGCCAAGGCGTGGATAGCGCCCCGAACTCGGTCTTCCGAACTAGGGGCTTCGCCAAAATTTAAAATTATAAAGTTCTATGGCTAAGTGAGAGTGTTCAAGCATTATAGTCCGATTGCCTGGTTCGTCGTGCTGAGCGCCTCCCTCGAAGGACCCAACCATGGGAAAAAGAGCGCTCAGGTTTATCACCGAACACCCCAGCACTAGTGGCATGGGGGCAGAAGCCGACGACTGGCCATTTCTCAATTTTTGATAAACGGCTGCACAGAAAATAATATTTTAAATTCAATAAGCATTGCTTAGCGCATATGAACAAGTTTTCAGTGCACATGATAAAATTGAGCGAGTTCATTCAAAAATTACATCCTTGGTACATTCATCCGCCACAAGGCGGGCACCCGCAAGAACATCCTTATAGTAGTTCTCAGGCTTGCGATGCTCCTTCCCCGGCGGTGGCCCGTCCCTCACAAGCTTCTCACCGTCCAGCTTACCCCAGTGCACCTTAGCACGGGCAAGGGCCCGACGGGCACCTTCGATGCAGACGGAACGCTTGACGACCTCAAGCCTTGGACAGGCCTCCACCAGCCGCCGCACCAGCCCGAAGTAGCTCCCAGGTAGGGCCTCTCCGGGCCACAGCCGAACTATGAAGCCCTTCATGGCCTGTTCGGCCGCCTTGTGGAGCTCGACCAGCTGTTTCAGCTGGTCGCTCAAGGGCACAGGGTGTCCGGCCTCAGCATACTGAGACCAGAACACCTTCTCCGTCGAGATGCCCTCTTCAGCTCAGTAGAATGCGGTGGCGGTGGATACGCTGCGGGGAAGATCTGCGAATGCCCTTGGAGAGCTCCAGATTCGGGTAAGTAACAAGTAGTTTACTTTTATATTTATGCTTTGCATGAAGAATGCCTTACCCGCTGCTATCCTTTTCACCTCCTCCAACTCTTGGAGGGCCTTTTGGGCTTCGGCCTTGGCAGACTTGGCAGTCTCAAGGGCCGTCGCGAGCTCGGACGCTTGGGTCTTTGACTCAAGCTCCAAACTCTCATGCTTTTTCATGAGAGCCTGAAGCTCTTGCTGCACCTCGTCAACCTGAGCCCCAAGTTTCTCTCGCTCGGTGCGCTCCGCGGCCGTTTTCTTTTCGGCCTCAGATAGCACCTGCTTGAGGGTCGCCACCTCAGTCGTGGCCCCTACAATAAGCAGTACAATCCTGTTATTTATTGCAATCACGCCTCTCTATAGGCACCCTTTTCAGTAAGGTATTTATTACCTTCTTTCTCCTCAAGCTGCCGCTTGGCAAGGCCGAGCTCTTGCTCAGTCCGCTCGAGGTCCTGCTTCAGGACACCCACCTCCGCAGCCAGTGCGGCGGTGGATAGCAGCAAAGCCTGCATATGCATATTGACTCTTTTTTAGACTCCTGCAAAATTTACTAGATCCTCTATTCGGCTTTTCTTTCCGAATGCCAAACAGAGCATCAAGGGCTATTGTCTATGCGGTAATATTTTTACATATTTTTTACTTACCTCGAAGCCTGTTAGGAGGCTAGCACAAGCTTCACTAAGTCCGCTCTTGGCGGACTGAACCTTCTGGATCACCGTACTCATAACAGTACGGTGCTCCTCGTCGATGGAGGCGCCTTCAAGCACCTCCAGCAGATTGTCCGGCGCCTTCGGTTGGACGGGGGCTGCCGGCTCAGAAGGCTTGCTCCTCTTGGAAGGAGTTCGCCCGCCGCGGTCCGGAATCGTTGAAGATTCTGGCACGGCGTCCGGCTCAAAGCCAGACTTGGAGCCCTGGGGGGGTCTTGTCCCCTTTACTCCTGGAGTCCGGGAGGTCGCCTTGCGGCTCCTCCAGGACCACCTCCTCCTGCCCCGGAGCTCGTTGTGACGCCACTTCGGCGTCATCCGCAGTGCGGGGGGAGGCAGCGGGCGGAACTGAGTTCACGTTCGAAGAATCCAGGGAGCCGCTCGACGACTCGTTGAGTTTGACTCGGGACGGGCTGCATGATTATATTCGACATTAGGGAAAGCTGCGCAACAAAAGGAATATCATGAATTACTCTGGTATCCGAACACTTACGATTTCGCCGGACGCCTGGCTCTGTCCGGCCACTCCTCTTCGTCCTCGTCGGCGTCGGGGGCGTAGTCCGACGGAGGGGTTTTCCTCTTCTTGGACCCCTCGGCCTTCCCCCTTGGGGCGGCCTTCCTTTTATTTCCTCCCCCCGCTGGGGGGGAGAGCTTTCTTCTTCCTCCTCCTCGTTTTCACGGGAGGAGTGCGCCTCGGACTCGTCGGATGACGAGTCCGACAACACCACATTACGGGTACTCTTTCGAGTCCCCATGGCCTTCTTCTTCTTGGCCTTCTACTCCGGCACCACATAAGGCGCCGGAGCCAGCAGCTTCACTAGTAGAGCTGGGGCTGGGTCTTCGGGCAACGGAGCCGGACAGTTAATCAGTTCGGCTATCGCCCGCCAAGCCTGTCAAAGGTAAAGGAGTTTAGATCCTACATAGAGTCAAACTATGAAAAAAGCTGAACATCCTGTAAAAGGTGAAGATAGCTTACCTCGCTAGCATGACGCTGCGAGCTGTATCCGCGGTCCTCGGAAGCGGATGCGGGGTCCGTGGCACCTTTGATTAGCACCTTCCAGACGTCTTCATACATCGTGTCGAAGAGCCTGTTAAGGGTTCGGTGCTGTGCCGGGTTGAACTCCCACAGAGTAAAGTCCAGTTGTTGACACGGGAGGATTCGGCGAACGAGCATGACCTGGACTACATTTACAAGCCTGATTGGCTTGTTTACCAGGGACTGGATGCATGTCTTCAGTCCGATCACCTCTTCCTCGTTACCCCATGATAGGCCCGCCTCTTTCCAGGACATAAGACGCGTGGGGGGTCCGGATCGGAACTCGGGGGCTGCGGTCCATTTCGGATCGCGTGGCTCGGTGATGTAAAACCACCCAGCTTGCCACCCCTTTAGGGTCTCTACAAAGGAGCCCTCGAACCACAGGACGTTAGCAATCTTGCCCGCCATGGCACCTCCGCACTCCGCCTGGCTGCCGCTCACCACCTTGGGCTTAACGTTGAAAGTCTTGAGCCAGAGGCCAAAATGGGGGCGGACGTGGAGGAAAGCCTCGCACACGATGATAAACGCCGAGATGTTGAGGATGAAGTTCGGGGCCACATCGTGGAAATACAGGCCATAGTAGAACATGAGCCCCCGGACGAATGGGTGAAGTGGAAAACCCAGTCCGCGGAGGAAGTGGGGAAGGAATACTACCCTCTCATGGGGCCTTGGGGTGGGGAGAAGCTGCCCCTCCTCGGGAAGCCGGTGCGCTATGTCTTTGGACAAGTATCCGACCTTCCTTAGCTTTTTTACACCGCCCTTCGTGACAGAGGAGACCCTCCATTTGCCTCCTGCTCCGAACATCACTGGAGAAGGTCGAGGTGGGAAGTGCGGGCTTGGGCGCTGGAGCTCCGGTGCGCAGGAGATGGATAGGCAAAGGAGGAAGAAGGCGTAGGTAAAAAGGTGGACCCTTATCCCCTTATATGGGCGGATGCGGTTGTGCGTCCCCACCTGCCTAATAAAACTCGCTTTCCTCCCAAGCGCCGTAGTAAATGGCGCGGTTAGGGTTACCCACGTCCGTATTGATGAGAATCCCGTAAAAAGGGCACACGATCTTTGCTTTGACAAGACGTGCCAAGGAAACCGCCTCGCAAAACATGCTGAGGTGGATAAGTTAAAACGATTCGAGTAAAGGACTTGGCCGTAGTGTGATAGCGCACTGCGGAATGCGTCAGCAGATTTGATTTGTGTTAATATTATTCTCTCTATGGAAATATGTGGAAGCTTATTTTGCAGAACCGGACACTACTCTTGGTGTTTACAATCTTCTATGAAGGACTTGGAGGAGGAACCCGCCTTGCAATGCCGAAGAAATTTGCGCGCCGGACTCGTCGTCATTGAAGCCTGGTTCAGGGGCTACTGAGGGAGTCCTGGATTAGGGGGTGTTCGGGTAGCCGAACTATACCTTCAGCCGGACTCCTGGACTATGAAGATACAATATTGAAGACTTCGTCCCATGTCCGGATGGGACTTTCCTTGGCGTGGAAGGCAAGCTTGGCAATGCGGATATTCAAGATCTCCTACCATTGTAACCGACTTTATGTAACCCTAACCCTATCCGGTGTCTATATAAACCGGAGGGTTGTAGTCCGTAGGACAGAATCGACTCCATACACAGCAATCATACCATAGGCTAGCTTCTAGGGTTTAGCATCCTTGATCTCGTGGTAGATCTACTCTTGTACTACTCATATCATCAATATTAATCAAGCAGGAGTAGGGTATTACCTCCATCGAGAGGGCCCGAACCTGGGTAAAACAAAGTGTCCCCTGTCTCCTGTTACCATCCAGCCTAGACGCACAGTTCGGGACCCCTACCCGAGATCCGCCGGTTTTGACACCGACAATGTCCATGCTATCTCGAAGCATGTCTGTGGTACTCCGATTTTCAATAAGAGCATTTAAAGCACAATGCTAAATTATCTTTATCAATTATCCAAACACCGTTGTATGGGTAATGTCATGAAATTTCTCCCCCCTTTCCTAAAGGTTTTCTACGTTATATCATGTCATGGCTATCATGCTCTGTTTGTCCTTGGGAAGGATATACCCCCTGAAATTTGTATTTAAACACATTTTCCTTTCCATTGTTCTGTTTAATATGAAGATCACCTTTTCCTTTCCATTGTTTTGTTTACCCCTTCTGATGACCTATATGATCTAAGCAGTAATGTTCTTCTGCTTATGTAAACACCTTGGTGTACAACCTTGTCAGTAAGACCCTGTTGCTTTTGTTGATAGCATTCCGGTAACCACCGATGGACGAGAACTTTGCCTATTGGTCCGCCTCGTGTCAACGAGCAGGAAAATGGTTCTCTTCGTCCCTCGCCCTTGGTACCGATGTTGTTGCCGACATAATCGATAGGCTACCCTCTGACATGTCTTGCTATCATGACCGTGCAAGTGTCAGTCCCCTTTCTACTTTTAACCACATGGTGGGCCCATAACCCAAAGTTCCACAGGATCGAAACCTGACTCTCCTGTACACCCCCGGTTTCCAAAGTTGTTCCTCGCGCGTGATCTCGTATGTAATTCACGAGCCACCTTCCTAGTGACCTATTCTGGTATCAGATGCAATACTTATTCTCGTTGCTCTGAACCCCTTTTCACGCCCTGTTTCAGGCATCAAACAATTGCCTGCCCGCTTGAAACTTCTTATGGTACCTTCTTACTTGCTCTCGATATCTTCTTAAGTTCAATTCGAGAGTTACTTTCCGACACCTTCCCCGACGTTATTGACCAGATAGTCGACCTTGCAGAGGTCTATTCTCCCAGAATGCCCACCCTTTATTCTTTTGTAAGTATGGTGAAATTCTAAACAAAACATGATGACTTCATCATGGTGACCTGAAGCAGACAAATGAAGACGTCAATGTAATGGATCGATTTCGTTGAGAATAGCAACCAAGACCGATAAGATTCATTAGAATTCCGTAACCAGACCTTTCCCCCTTATCCCACCTCTTAAATCTCGGGATGAGATTTCTTGTAGTGGAGGAGAATTGTGACGCCCGGATAATTAGACTACAGTAAACTTCTACTAATGATGCCACGTCACCTCGATTACTGTTGCTAATCTTGCGTTAGTTCGAAACCGGTTCGAATTCAAAATCACAATCAAGCAAACAATAAAAGCTTTCAATTATAAAATCTAAAATGTTTGGAGTGAGCCAAATAGTGCCTAAGGAAATTATGGTGGAGAGTTCACACTTTTATAAAGTAGTTAAATGCACTAAAATAAATAAAACAGTGGCAAAACTATTATTTAAATGCTCTTAAATTAATAAACAAATACAAACTACTTTGATTAATGTGCCAAGTTATTTGTGGAAGTGGAATATTTAGTAACGCTAATTTAGAGACTCTTATTGTGTTTTATTTAAACTAAAGCAATTAAGGATTAAAAAACAGAAAATAAAAACAAAACAAAACAACAAAAATAAAAAAACAGGCAACCCACCCCCCCACTGGGCCATGGCCCAACTTGGCTGGACGGCCTCGGCCCACCAGGCCCAACCGGCCAGCCCACCCCCTTACTCCCTTATCCCCTCTCGCCCGCAACCCTAACCGCACCCCTCCCCACTACTCCCACTCGCCCCCACTCCCTCTCCCTCGCCCCCCTCTGCCCGATCTCGATCTGGATCAGGAGGGGGCCGCCCCGACGTCGCCGCCACCCAACGTCGGCGCCCATCGCTCGCACTCATCGTCGTCACCTCACGGGCGACGCCTCTCCGCCTCTCCATCCTCCTCCACGGCCGACCACCTTGTCACTGGACCTTCTCGCGCCTCTCCGTCGCCGGAGCCACGTCGCCACGCCGATCGACGCTGCCGCTTGGACATCGCCGGAGCTGCCCCGTCGTCGTCCCCGTCCTCCTCCTCGAACCCCGCTGTCGTTTCCCTACATCCCCATGGCGAGGCCCTCGGCCTCCTCTTCCCCCTCCGCTGCTCTCTGCTTCCCCGGCTGCTCCGTTGCGCCCATGTCCGCACACCGCGGCGACCGCCCACCCGCAGCGCGCGCTCACCGCACCCCCTCTGTGCGCCACTTGATTCGCCCGCCGATTGCACTCGCCATGTCGAAGGTCACCCATCGCACGCGCGACACCGCGCCTCGCCCGGGCCCCGTCCCCACTCACCATCGTCGCCCAGACTCACCTCCCCCGCGCTACCCTGCCTCGCGGCGGTCCGCCTCACCGCACCGCTTGCGCCCCCACTGCCATGCCGCCGTCCCCCTGCTGCTGGTGCGATGTCGCGCCCCTGCTCCCCTACGGTGGCTCCTCTGCCACCCGCGGGCCGCCCGTCGCCGGACCCGCACTCCGCCGGCGCACGCGCCCACACCACCGCGGCTACCTTGGCCACAGACCTCGTCGCGCCGCCTTGCTCTGGCTACGACCGTAACCGCCGGCGCCAGCCCGTAGCGCCCGCTCGGGCAGAGCCCAAACCTCACCCGGCGCCCTTGTGCCCGTTTCGCCTATGCCCCGCTAAGGCACCCTTGGGGCCTATGACATATGGGCCCTGCCCCAGAATGTTAAAAAAAGAAAATAATAATAATAATAATAATAATAATAATATATGAAATGAGAATTAAATAATAATTAAAATAATTAATTAATTAGTTAATCAATTAATTAATGAATTAATTAAGTTAATTAATCCTGTTTAATTAATCTAATTAAGTAGATAGTTTAATTAAACCCTAATTAGACTAATCAGTCAATGACGAACGGGACCCACCTGTCAGGTTGACCAGGTCAACTGCTGACATCATGCTGACGTCAGCAAACACTATTCTGGATAATATTGCATTAAAATAATCAAATAAATCATAAAAATGATTTAATCCTTTTAAAATTAATATAAAATAAACCGTAGCTCGGATGAAAAAACTTTGTACATGGAAGTTGCTCAGAACGACGAGACTAATCCAAATTCGCAGCCCGTTCGTCCACCACGCATCCCTAGCATAGCAAACATGCAACTTTACCCCTCTGATTCATCTGTCCGAAAACGGGAAACACCGGGAATACTTTCCCGGATGTTTCCCCCCTTTGCTGGTATCACCTAGTACCGTGTTAGCTTACCTCTAGCACTGCGTATTGCCACATCTTGCTTTGTGATGCTTTGATTGCTCTATTATTTATTGTGTTCCCCCTCCGTTACTCTTTTCCGGTAGACTCCGAGACCGCTGCCGATGTTCGTGTGTTCGACTACATCGAAGATGACCCCTCCTTCTTGCCAGAGCAACCAGGCAAGCCCCCCCTTTGATCACCAGATATCACCTACTCTTCTCTCTACTTCTTGCATTAGAGTAGTGTAGCATGTAACTGCTTTCCGTTAATCCTATTCTGATGCATAGCCTGTCATTGTTGCTACAACTGTTGATACCTTACGTGCAATCCTACATGCTTAGTATATGATGCTAGTATTCCATTAGTGGCCCTACACTCTTGTCCGTCTTCCATGCTATACTACTGGGTCGTGATCACTTCGGGAGGTGATCACGGGCATATACTATATACTTTACACGGTTACATTACCTGTGGTACTGTTCAGAGTTGGGGGCTGAAGGGGCAGGTGGCTCCATCCCGGTAGAGGTGGGCCTGGGTTCCCGATGGCCCCCGACTGTTACTTTGTGATGGAGCGACAGGGCAGGTTGAGACCACCTACGAGAGCGGTGGGCCTGGCCCTGGTCGGCGTTCGCGGTTATTTCAAAATAACACGTTTAACGAGATCTTGGTCTTTGATCTGAGTCTGGCTACTGGCCTATACGCACTAACCATCTACGCGGGGACAGTTATGGGCACTCGACGTCGTGGTATCAGCCGAAGCCTTCGTGACGTCAGCAACTGAGCGGCGCGCGCCGGATTGGACTGGAACGCCTGCTAGGCTAGGTCTGCTTCCGGCCGCCCACGCAACGTGCAGGTGTGCTAAGGGCGATGGGCCCAGACCCCTGGGCGCTTAGGTTTAGACCGACGTGCTGACGTCTCTGTTGTGCCTAGATAGGGCTGCGACGTGTTGATCTTCCGAGGCCAGGCATGACCCAGGAAAGTGTGTCCGGTCAAATGGGATCGAGCGTGTTGGGTTATGTGGTGCACCCCTGCAGGGAAGTTAATCTATTCAAATAGCCGTGATCTTCGGTAACAGGACGACTTGGAGTTGTACCTTGACCTTATGACAACTAGAACCGGATACTTAATAAAACACACCCTTCCAAGTGCCAGATACAACCGGTGATCGCTCTCTCACAGGGCGACGAGGGGAGGATCATCGGTTAGGATTATGCTATGCGATGCTACTTGGTGAACTTACCATCTACTCTCTTCTACATGCTACAAGATGGAGGTGGCCAGAAGCGTAGACTTCGATAGGACTAGCTATCCCCTTCTTATTCCAGCTTTCTGCAGTCCAGTCCACATATGATACCCTTATTCCATTTGATACCAATGCATACATATGTAGTGTAGCTCCTTGCTTGCGAGTACTTTGGATGAGTACTCATGGTTGCTTTCTTCCTCTTTTCCCCTTTCCTATATCCAATTGCTGCAACCAGACGTTGGAGTCCAGGAGCCAGATGCCACCGTTGATGACGACTACTACTACTCGGGAGGTGCCTACTACTACATGCAGCCCGCTGACAGCGACCAGGAGTAGTTTAGGAGGATCCCAGGCAGGAGGCATGCGCCTCTTTCGATCTGTATCCCAGTTTGTGCTAGCCTTCTTAAGGCAAACTTGTTTAACTTATGTCTGTACTCAGATATTGTTGCTTCCGCTGACTCGTCTATGATTGAGATCTTGTATTCGAGCCCTCGAGGCCCCTGGCTTGTAATATGATGCTTGTATGACTTATTTTTATTTGTAGAGTTGTGTTGTGATATCTTCCCGTGAGTCCCTGATCTTGATCGTACACGTTTGCGTGTATGATTAGTGTACGATTGAATCGGGGGCATCACACACACAGTACTTGAAGGATTTATAACATAGTAGCAATCACACACTTATTACATCGGGTGTCTCAAAAGTGAACCTATTACAATAAATATGGCTTAAGGCCATCTAATAACGATAACAGCAGAAGGCTTGGAAGATAAGTGAGTCCATCAACTCCAACGGCATCACTGAGTATAGAATCATGACCTAAAAGGCGCCTTACTCATCATCTGAAAAGTCTGCAACATGAACGATGCAGCCCGAAAATGGGTCAGCACATGGAATATGCTGGCAAAGTAACACATAGAGAGCAACGAAGAATTAAGACTATACTACATGCATATTTGGCTGGTGGAAAGCTCTATGGTTACAGTTTTGCATAAAGCCAATTTTTCCCTACTGCAAAGGAATAAATTTTATTTAACTATCATGGTAGTTGTTAAACATTGAGAATGGTTGACAGCATTCTCAATCCCAATTAAGCATCATCATTAAAACCCAACAAAATTAATTAGAGTAACATGATGAGATTCACATGATAATCCAAGAACTAGACACTCAAGATGTCCATAACCGGGGACACGGCTAACCATGATTAGTTTATACACTCTGCAGAGGTTAGCGCACTTTCCCCCACAAGACTCGATCTCCTCCGTTAGGATTCTCGCACTACATGTTGTTTGAGAAACGGATGACCGAGACATAGTCTTTCAGAAGCGCTAGCACCTTACGGATGGGTAAACTGTACCAACCTACATCCCCTACATCTGCTAGTCTACCACTGTAAGAGTTCGCACGACTTAGTCAACTATGCTAGAGCCCATAGTAGCTTGTGGCTGCACACGGAAGTTTCTAGTATGAATAATCTCATGATCCCTTTGAGCCTGGGTGGCGGTCTAAAAGAAAAACAGGCAATCACTGGAATACCCAGGTGCCTCAATCCACCCAGATGTGTGTTTAAGTTGCCACCTTAGATAAACCATTAATTTAACAAACTCACATCTGTCATGGATTTCACTCACCCAATCCACGTCTACTAGCATAGCATGGCATAATAAGCAAACGTAGAAGTAACTCCCAAAGGTTTGATAATAACAGGTGATAGGTACTACCTCATCTACTTCCCAAACCCACAATTTAATTAGATCCTAAACATGCAATGTGTGATGATTGATCTAATGCAATAAAAACTGGGTAATAGGAAGTATGATCAAAGTGTTACTTGCCTTGCTGATGATCCGTGAAACCTAGCAATTCGAAGTAGCAAGCGGCGCACTTCGGATACTCTATCGCAAACAAACAAGCATACAATAAGTACTCAACTAATGCATAGGTAAAACTCGAATAAGAGATCTAACCAGAAAGTTCAACTTAAGAACTCTGGTTGGCAAAAAGAATCAAATCGAACGAAGCAACGAAAGACAAACCGCAAAAGAAACAAGCTCCATTTACTAATCTGAACCTAGGGCAAATTTTACTGTGGCAAAAACTTGTTTGAGTTGGTTAAACGGAAAGAGAGTTTCGAGACGAAACTCTATGCGCTTGAATCGCCTGATTCCGATAAACGAGCGAAAAGATAAACTAAAACGAACATCGGATCAGGCATCGCAATCAGAAAAATTGCGGATTTAATCCGAGAAAAAGAAAAACGACGAACATGTTAACGAACGAACGTTCGTTAACTGGAACTAAAGATGAACGCGTTCGTTAAAATGAACGAATGAGCGAATGCTCGCTAAATAAATAAACCAGAGAAAAACCGATCTATTTTAAAAAAACAAAAACTAGGGTTTTCTAAAAATCCGAAGCGGTTTTTCTCAGAAAACCGGCGGCGGTGGCTACCTCTGCTCGGGCTCCGGCGAAGCTCCAGTGTGGCTCCGGGTGGAGGTGGGTGGTGCGGGGCGGCGGCTCCTAGCAGCGACGGCGGCGGCAGGCGTCGCTGGTGGCGGCTACGGCATGCGGCGGCGCGGGCGGCGGCTTGCAGCGGCGCGAGCGGCGTGGGGAGGCGGCGGTGTTGGCACGGGGCTCCAGGGGGGCTCCGGCGGGGTTATAAAGGGGGGAGGCGGCCAACTTGGGGAAGGGGGCAGCCTCGGGAGGCGTGTCCTCCACGAACTCGGCGGCGGCGGCGATCGAGACTCCGGTCCTGATCCGGGTCGTGGGAGGCGGCGGCGGCTGGGCTGGCTCGACTGGGCCCTCGGCCGAGTCGGGCGCGCGGGGTTTTTTTTAAACAATATTCTACAACTAAAAAAAAATCTAGAAAAATAAATAAAAAACTAAAAATGCCAAAACAAATTTTCATCGTCTAAATAAAATATTTAGAACAGGATGAACATTTTCTTGGCCCTAAATGCAATTTTTGGAAACACGCAAATTTTCCAAAATTCAAATAAAATAGCCAATAAAACCAAAATAAAATCTTATTTGATTTTTTTATTAAATCGTCATTATTTCTTTATTTTGGGAAAGTCATTTTATTCCCTCTCTCATATTTTTGGTAATAGAAATAATTGAAGATAAAATAAACAAAATCAAACGATCCTATTTTCAGAATTTGAGAAAACTCAAATATGAAAATAACGAAATCCCCAACTCTCTCCGAGGGTCCTTGAGTTGCGTGAAATTTCTAGGATCAACCAAAATGCAAACAAATATGATATTCAATGATGATCTATTGTATAACATTCCAAATTGGAAATTTGGGATGTTACACCAAAACAGAGGCTAGATAAATTATTTATTGCTAAACAGGAGCAAAGAGCAAGGAACAAAAATAAAATTGGGTTGCCTCCCAACAAGCGCTATCGTTTAACGCCCCTAGCTAGGCATGATGATTTCAATGATGCTCACATAAAAGATAAGAATTGTAACATAAAGAGAGCATCATGAAGAATATGGCCAGCACATTTAAGTCTAACCCACTTCCTATGCATAGGGATTTTGTGAGCAAACAACTTGTGGGAACAAGAATCAACTTGCATAGGAAGGTAAAACAAGCATAACTTCAAAACTTTAAGCACATAGAGAGGAAACTTGATATTATTGCAATTCCTACAAGCATAAGTTCCTCCCTCATAATAATTTTCAGTAGCATCAGGAATGAATTCAACAATATAACCAACACCTAAAGCATTCTTTTCATGATCTACAAGCATAGAATTTTTATTACTCTCCACATAAGCAAAATTCTTCTCATTTGGAATAGTGGGAGTATCATAAGAGGCTCGAATACTATAAATTGTTTCCACATTAAAAGACTAATGTTCAGAAAAGGGGTAATAATTATCATGACAAGTTTTATAAATATAATCACTACTTTTTATAGCATAAGTATCATCACAATAATCATCATAGGTAGGAGGCATGCTATCATCATTATAAATTTGCATATCAAAACTTGGGAGACTAAAAACATGATCTTCATTAAACATAGCATCCCCAAGCTTGGGACAAACATTAATTGCAAAAAATATATTCTCAGAAACATCATCTTCATCAAACATAGCATCCCCAAGCTTGGGCCTTTTCATATCATAAGCATAATCACTCTCATCATTGATAGTATGGATAGCACCAATAGTATCATATTCTTCCAAGCAAGTGCCAAAAAGATTTTCAAGATCGTAAGAAGTATCATTATCTTCCACTATTATAAACTAACTAGTGCTAAAACAAGAAACAAAAAAATTCGATTGCAAGATCTAAAGATATACCTTCAAGCACTCACCTCCCCGGCAACGGCGCCAGAAAAGAGCTTGATGTCTACTACACAACCTTCTTCTTGTAGACGTTGTTGGGCCTCCAAGTGCAGAGGTTTGTAGGACAATAGAAAATTTCCCTCGAGTGGATGACCTAAGGTTTATCAATCCGTAGGAGGCGTAGGATGAAGATGGTCTCTCTCAAGCAACCCTGCAACCAAATAACAAAGAGTCTCTTGTGTCCCCAACACACCCAATACAGTGGTAAATTGTATAGGTGCACTAGTTCAGCGAAGAGATGGTGATACAAGTGGTATATGGATGGTAGATAAAAGGTTTTTGTAATCTGAAAATATAAAAACAGCAAGGTAACTAATGATAAAAGTGAGCGTAAACGGTATTGCAATGCGTTGAAACAAGGCCTAGGGTTCATACTTTCACTAGTGGAAGTTCCCTCAACAATAATAACATAATTGGATCACATAACTATCTCTCAACATGCAACAAAGAGTCACTCCAAAGTCACTAATAGCGGAGAACAAACGAAGAGATTATGGTAGGGTACGAAACCACCTCCAAGTTATTCTTTCCAATCAATCTGTTGGGCTATTCCTATAAGATTCCTATAAGTGTCACAAACAGCCCTAGAGTCCGTACTAGAATAACACCTTAAGACACAAATCAACCAAAACCCTAATGTCACCTAGATACTCCAATGTCACCTCAAGTATCCGTGGGTATGATTATACGATATGCATCACACAATCTCAGATTCATCTATTCAACCAACACATAGAACCTCAAAGAGTGCCCAAAAGTTTCTACCGAAGAGTCAAGACGAAAACGTGTGCCAACCCCTATGCATAGGTTCATGGGCGGAACCCGCAAGTTGATCACCAAAACATACATCAAGTGAATCAATAGAATAACCCATTATCACCACGGTTATCCCACGCAAGACATACATCAGGTGTTCTCAAATCCTTAAAGACTCAATCTGATAAGATAACTTCAAAGGGAAAACTCAATCCGTTACAAGAGAGTAGAGGGGGAGAAACATCATAAGATCCAAATATAGTAGCAAAGCTCACGATACATCAAGATCGTATCACCTCAAGAACACGAGACAGAGAGAGAAAGAGAGAGCAAACACATAGCTACTGGTACATACCCTCAGCCCCCGGGATGATGAAGATGGCCACCGGAGAGGGATTCCCCCTCCGGCAGGGTGCCGGAACGGGTCTAGATTGGTTTTCGGTGGCTACGGAGGCTTCTGGCGGAACTCCCGATCTATTGTGCTCTCCGAAGTTTTTAGGGTATATGGGTATATATATGAGGAAGAAGTGCATCGGTGGACCTCCGAGCTGTCCACGAGGCAGGGGCGCGCCCAGGGGGGTGGGCGCACCCCCACCCTCTTGGGCAGCCCGGGACTCTCCTAGTCCAACTCTGATACTCCATGGGCTTCTTCTGGTCCAAAAATAAGTTCCGTGAAGTTTCAGGTCAATTAGACTCCATTTGATTTTCCTTTTCTATGATACTCTAAAACAAGGAAAAACCAGAAACTGGCACTTGTCTCTTGGTTAATAGGTTAGTCCCAAAAATAATATAAAAGTGTATAATAAAGCCGATAAATATCCAAAACAGATAATATAATAGCATGGAACAATCAAAAATTATAGATACGTTGGAGACGTATCAATTCAAGGGCTTGATTATTTTGCTATGATCTTGAGGGAATAAAATAAAGAGAAAGAATAAAAATACATAAAGAGATCATATGGATCTTATGGAGAGTAATGACTTCACATCTAAAGAGTATGATGAATAAAAGTTGTTGAGAGTTGGCAAACCTAGTTTTGGTCAATGTTGCGATTAATAGGAAGTAATAAAGAAAGAGAGGTTTTCACATATAAATATACTATCTTGGACATCTTTTATGATTGTGAGCACTCATTAAAATATCACATGCTAAAGAGTTGATGTTGGACAAGTAAGACAACGTAATGGGTTATGTTCTCTTACATCTGAGATAAATTATATTGTCATGGATCATCCAACATGTTGAGCTTGCCTTTCCCTCTCATGCTAGCCAAATTCTTTGCACCAATTAGAGATACTACTTGTGCTTCCAAACATCCTTAAACTTAGTTTTGCCATGAGAGTCCACCATATCTACATATGGATCGAGTAAGATCTTTCTTGTAAGTTATCATTGTTGCAAGCAATAAAAATTGCTCTCTAAATATGTATGATTTATTAGTGCGGAGAAAATAAGCTTTATACGATCTTGTGATGTGGAAGAAATAAAAGTGACGGACTACATAATAAAGGTCCATATCACAAGTGGAAATATAAAGTGACGTTCTTTTGCATTAAGATTTCGTGCATCCAACCATAAAAGCATATGACAACCTCTGCTTCCCTCTGCGAAGGGCCTCTCTTTCATTCTTGTCTTATACTTCATACAGAGTCACAGTGTTTTTCATCTTTCCTTTTTACATTTTATCCTTTGGCAAGCACAATGTGTTGGAAAGATCCTGATATATATGGCTAATTGGATGTGAGTTTTCATGAACTATTATTGTTGACAATACCCTTGAGGTAAAAGGTTGGGAGGCCAAACTATAAGCCCCTATCTTTATCTGTGTCCGACTAAAACTTCATACCCATAAATATTGCGTGATTGTTAGCAATTGTGAAAGACTAAATGATGGTTGAGTATGTGGACTTGCTGAAAAGCTCTTATATTGACTCTTTCTCATGTTATGATAAATTGCAATTGCTTCAATGACTGATATTATAGTTTGTTGGTTCTCAATGAAGTTTCTGATTCATACTTGAAATTGTGAATGGATTGTTACTTTAGCATAAGAATTCATATTACAATATTTATATATGTTGTTGTCCTAAGAATGATCATGATGCCCTCATGTCCGTATTTTATTTTATCGACACCTCTATATCTAAACATGTGGACATATTTTCCGATTTCGGCTTCCGCTTGAGGACAAGCGAGGTCTAAGCTTGGGGGAGTTGATATGTCCATTTTGCATCATGCTTTTATATCGATATCCATTGCATTATGGGTTGTTATTACACATAATGTCACAATACTTATGCCTATTCTCTCTTATTTTACAATGTTTACATGAAGAGGGAGAATGCTAGCAGTTGGAATTCTGGGCTGGAAAAGGAGCAAATATTAGAGACCTATTATGCACAACTCCAAAAGTCCTAAAACTTCACGGGAGCAAGTTTCAGAATATATAAAAAATATTGGGCAAAAGAAGTACCAGAGGGGGGCCACCCACCATCCACGAGGGTGGGGGCGCGCCCTACTCTGATGCCCCCGATTTGACCGTACACTAATCATACACACAAACGTGTATGATCAAGATCAGGGACTCACGGGAAGATATCACAACACAACTCTACAAATAAAATAAGTCATACAAGCATCATATTACAAGCCAGGGGCCTCGAGGGCTCGAATACAAGAGCTCGATCATAGATGAGTCAGCGGAAACAACAATATCTAAGTACAGACATAAGTTAAACAAGTCTGCCTTAAGAAGGCTAGCACAAACTGGGATACAGATCGAAAGAGGCGCAAGCCTCCTGCCTGGGATCCTTCTAAACTACTCTTGGTCGTCGTCAGCGGCCTGCATGTAGTAGTAGGCACCTCCCGAGTAGTAGTAGTCATCATCGACAGTGGCGCCTGGCTCCTGGACTCCAACGTCTGGTCGCAGCAATCGGGTATAGAAAGGTGGGGAAGGGGGAGCAAAGCAACCGTGAGTACTCATCCAAAGTACTCGCAAGCAAGGAGCTACACTTGCTACCTCTTGAGCTTATGTTGGATTTCCCCGAAGATGAAAGGATGATGCAGCAGAGTAGCGTAAGTATTTCCCTCAGTTTTTGAGAACCAAGGTATCAATCCAGTAGGAGGCCACGCTCAAGTCCCTCGTACCTGCACAAAACGATAGCTACTCGCAACCAACGCGATTAGGGGTTTTCAATCCCTTCACGGTCACTTACGAGAGTGAGATCTGATAGATATAATATTTTTGGTATTTTTGGTATAGAGATGCAAAGTGAAAAGTAAAAGGCAAAGTAAAAAAGCAAAGCAAGATTAAAGTGATGGAGATTGATTTGATGAGAATAGACCCCGGGGCCATAGGTTTCACTAGTGGCTTCTCTTAAGAGCATAAGTATTCTACGGTGGGTGAACAAATTACCGTTGAGCAATTAACAGAATTGAGCATAGTTATGAGAATATCTAGGCATGATCATGTATATAGGCATCACATCCGTGACAAGTAGACCGAAACGATTCTGCATCTACTACTATTACTCCACTCATCGACTGCTATCCAGCATGCATCTAGAGTATTAAGTTAAAAACAGAGTAACGCTTTAAGCAAGATGACATGATGTAGAGAGATAAATTCAAGCAATATGAAATAAACCCCATCTTGTTATCCTCGATGGCAACGATGCAATACGTGCCTTGCTGCCCCTTCTGTCACTGGTAAAGGACACCGCAAGATCGAACCCAAAGCTAAGCACTTCTCTCATGGCAAGAAAACCAATATAGTAGGCCAAACCAAACTGATAATTCGAAGAGACTTGCAAAGATAACCAATCATACATAAAAGAATTCAGAGAAGATTCAAATATTATTCATAGATAGACTTGATCATAAACCCACAATTCATCGCTCTCAACAAACACACCACAAAAAAGAAGAAGATTACATCGAATAGATCTCCACAAGAGAGGGGGAGAACTTTGTATTGAGATCCAAAAAGAGAGAAGAAGCCATCTAGCTAATAACTATGGACCCGAAGGTCTGAGGTAAACTACTCACACTTCATCGGAGAGGCTATGATGATGTAGAAGCCCTCCGTGAAGACGGCCCACTCCGGCGGAGCTCCGGAACAGGCCCCAAGATGGGATCTCGTGGATACAGAAAGTTGCGGTGGTGGAATTAGGTTTTTGGCTCCGTCTCTATTTGTTTGGGGGTACGTAGGTATATATAGGAGGAAGAAGTATGTCGGTGGAGCTTCGGTGGGCCCACGAGGGTGGGGGTGCGCCTAGGGGTATAGGGCGCGCCCCCTACCTCGTGCCCACCTTGAAGCTTCCTTGGCGTAGGGTCCAAGTCTCCTGGGTCATATTCGGGAAGAAAATCACATTCCAGAAAGGTTTATTCCGTTTGGACTCCGTTTGATATTCCGTTTCTTCGAAACACTGAAATAGGCAAAAAACAACAATTTTGGGCTAGGCCTCCAGTTAATAGGTTAGTCCCAAAAATAATATAAAAGTGGAAAATAAAGCTCAATATAGTCCAAAACAATAGATAATATAGCATGGAGCAATCAAAAATTATAGATACATTGGAGACGTATCAGGCATCCCCAAGCTTAATTCCTGCTCGTCCTCGAGTAGGTAAATGATAAAAAGAGAATTTTTGATGCGGAGTGCTACTTGGCATAATTTCAATGCAAATCTTCTTAATTATGGTATGAATATTCAGATTAGGAAGATTCAAGACAAAAGTTCATATTGACATAGAGAATAATAATACTTCAAGCAAACCAACAAAGCAATTATGTTTTCTTAAAGTAACATGGCCAAAGAAAGTTCATCCCTACAAAATCATATAGTTTAGTCTTGCTCCATTTTCATCACACTTTAATGCTCTCATCATGCACAACCCCGATGACAAGCCAAGCAATTGTTTCATACCTTAATAATTTCAAACTCATAAACTTTCACGCAATACATGAGCGTGAGCCATGGATATAGCACTATGGGTGGAATAGAATATAATGATGGGGGTTATGTGGAGAAGACAAAAAGGAGAAAGTCTCACATCAACGAGGCTAATGAATGGGCTATGGAGATGCCCATTGATTGATGTTAATACAAGGAGTAGGGATTGCCATGCAACGGATGCACTAGAGCTATAAATGTATGAAAGCTCAACAAAAGAAACTAAGTGGGTGTGCATCCAACTTGCTTGCTCACGAAGACCTAGGGCACTTGAGGAGGCCCATTGTTGGAATATACAAGCCAAGTTCTATAATGAAAATTCCCACTAGTATATGAAAGTGATAACTCAAGAGACTCTCTATATGAAGAACATGGTGCTACTTTGAAGCACAAGTGTGGAAAAAAGGATAGTAGTATTGCCCCTTTTATTTATTTTCTCTATTTTTGGGCCTTCTTTTTTTTTCTTTGGCCTTTCTCTTTTTTTTCTTTTTTTGGGACAATGCTCTATTGGATGATGATCATCACACTTCTATTGATTTACAACTCAATGATTACAACTCGATACTAGAACAAAGTATGACTCTATATGGATGCCTCCGGCGGTGTACCGGGATATGCAATGAATCAAGAGTGACAAGTATGAAAAAATTATGAACAGTGGCTTTGCCACAAATACTATGTCAACTACATGATCATGCTAAGCAATATGACAATGATGAATGTGTCATGATAAACTGGATGGTGGAAAGTTGCATGGCAATATATCTCGGAATGGCTATGGAAATGCCATAATAGGTAGGTATGGTGGCTGTTTTGAGGAAGATATAAGGAGGTTTATGTGTGAAAGAGTGTATCATGTCACGGGGTTTGGATGCACCGGCGAAGTTTGCACCAACTCTCGATGTGAGAAAGGGCAATGCACGGTACCGTAGAGGCTAGCAATGATGGAAGGGTGAGAGTGTGTATAATCCATGGACTCAACATTAGTCATAAAGAACTCATATACTTATTGCAAAAATCTACAAGCCATCAAAAACCAAAGTATTACACGCATGCTCCTAGGAGGATAGATTGGTAGGAAAATACCATCGCTCGTCCCCGACCGCCACTCATAACGAGGACAATCAAATAACACCTCATGTTTCAAATTTGTTGCATAATGTTTACCATACGTGCATGCTACGGGACTTGCAAACTTAAACTCAAGCACTTCTGAAATTCACAATTACTCTACTAGCATGACTTTGATATTACTACCTCCATATCTTAAAACAATTATCAAGCATCCAACTTTTCTTAGTATTCCACACACTCAAAAGAAAGTTTCATGTAGCGACCAGACCTCAAACAGTCTGATCTCTGTGCTCCGGTGTCATCCCTGGATCAGTAATGCTGACACCACACAGTACTCGGAGGATTTATAGCAGAGTAGCAATCACACACTTATTACATCGAGTGTCTCAAAAGAGAACTTATTACAATAAACATGGCTTAAGGCCATCTAATAACGATAACAGCGCAAGGCTTGGAAGATAAGTGAGTCCATCAACTCCAACGGCATCACTGAGTATAGAACCACGACCTAAAAACTCCTTAATCATCGTCTGAAAAGTCTGCAACATTAACGTTGCAGCCCGAAACGGGTCAGCACATGGAATATGCTGGCAAGGTAACACATAGAGAGTAATGGAATGCAACAGCTATACTATATGCATATTTGGTTGGTGGAAAGCTCTATGGTTACAGTTTTGCATAAAGCCAATTTTTCCCTACTTCAAAGGAATAAATTTATTTAACTATCATGGTAGTTGTTAAACATTGAGAATGGTTGACAGCATTCTCAACCCCAATTAAACATCATCATTAAACAAACCCAACAAAATTAATTTAGAGTAACATGTTGAGATTCACATGAAATCCAGGTACTAGATACTCAAGATGTCCATAACTGGGGACATGGCTAACCGTGATTAGTTTATTACACTCTACAGAGGTTTGCGCACTTTTCCCCACAAGACTCGATCACCTCCGTTTGGTTTCTCGCACTACATGGTGTTTGAGAAGACGGATGACCGAGACATAGTCTTTCAGAAGCGCTAGCACCTTACGATGGGTAGACCGTACCACCTACATCCCCTACATCTGCTAGTCTACCACTATAAGAGTTCACACGACTTAATCAACTATGCTAGAGCCCATAATAGCTTGTGGCTGCACACGGAAGTTTCTAGTATGAATAGTCTCATGATCCCTTTGAGCCTGGGTGGCGGTCCAAAAGAAAACAGGCAAGTCCTGGAATACCCAGGTGCCTCAATCCACCCAGATGTGTGTTTAAGTTGCCACCTTAGATAAACCATTAATTAACAATCTCACATCTGTCATGGATATCACTCACCCAATCCACGTCTACTAGCATAGCATGGCATAATAAGCAAACGTAGAAGTAACTCCCAAAGGTTTGATAATAACAGGTAATAGGTACTACCTCATCTACTTCCCATCCCACAATTTAATTAGATCCTAATCATGCAATGTGTGAGGATTGATCTAATGCAATAAAACTGGGTAGTAGAAAAGGTATGATCAAAGTGTTACTTGCCTTGCTGATGATCCGCGAAACCTAACGATTCGAAGTAACAGGCGGCGCACTCCGGGTATTCTATCGCAGACAAACAAACAAGCACACAATAAGTACTCATCTAATGCACGGGTAAAACTCAAATAAGAGATCTAACCAGAAGGTTCAACTTAAGAACTCCGGTTGGCAAAAAGAATCAAATCGAACGAAGCAACGAAAGTCAAACAGCGAAAGAAAACAACTTCGTTCTAGCAATCTGGATCTCGGGCAAATTTTACAGTAGCAAACACTTGTTTAAGTTGATTAAACGGATAGAGGGTTTCGAGACGAATCTCTAGGCGCTTGAATCGCCTGATTCCGATAAATGAGCGAAAAGTTATACTAAAACGAAATCGGATCAGGAATCTCGATCAGAAAAATCACGGATCACGGATTTAATCCGAGAAAAAGAAAAACGACGAACGCTCGCTAGAACGAACGAACGGACGAATGCTCGCTATTTAAATAAACCAGAAAAACCGATCTATTTAAAAAACAGAAACTAAAAAAACCTACAAAAAAACCATTTGTTTTAAACGACGGCACGGAAAACGAGGCGCGGCGAACCTCGGCGGCGGGATCCGGCAGCGGCGGCGGGGAGCGGCGGCGGTGGCGCGTGGCGGCGGCACGTGGGGGCGGGGCGGCTGGGGCAGCTAGGGTTTTCTCCCGGGGGGCTGGGCCGGCTTATATTGCCTAGTCGGGCCAGAGTCTTAGTCGGACAAGGCCCGTTAGGTCGGTTCGTTTTTTTTAAATTATTCCGCTTAGAAGAAAAATAAAAATAAATACTAAACGGACTCCAAAAATTCCGAAATAAATTTTCACGGGCTTCTAAAATCAAGCTGCACAAGGTGAACATTTATTTGGGACCTAAATGCAATTTTGAAAAACGCACATTTTTCCTAAATTCAATAAAACACCGAAAAACTCCGAAATAAAATCTTATTGGATTTTATTATTAAATCCTCAATATTTCTTTATTTTGGGAAAGTCATTTTATTCCCTCTCTCATATTTTTGTAATAGAAATAATTGATGATAAAATAAATAAAATCAAATGATCCTATTCTCAAAATTTGAGAGAACTCAAATATGAAAATAACGAAATCCCCAACTCTCTCCGTGGGTCATTGAGTTGCATAGAATTTCTAGGATCAACCAAAATGCAAAAAAAAATATGATATGCATTGATGATCTAATGTATAACATTCCAAATTGAAAATTTGGGATGTTACAAACCTACCCCCCTTAAGATGAATCTCGCCCTCGAGATTCAGGTTGGCTAGAAAATAGATGAGGGTGGTCTTTGAGCAAGTCTTCCCTCTCGCTCCCAGATGGCTTCATCCTCTGTGTGGTGGCTCCACTGAACTTTGCAAAACTTAATAACCTTGTTGCGAGTGACTCGACTGGCAAACTCGAGAATCTTAACTGGTTTCTCCTCGTAGGTCAAATCGTTATCCAACTGAATAGTTTCCAACGGCACTGTGTCTCTCAACGGTATGTCAGCCATCTCCGTGTGACATTTCTTTAACTGAGAAATGTGGAACACATCATGAACTCCTGACAATCCTTCAGGCAATTCCAACTTGTAGGCCACTTCTCCCATACGCTCCAAAACTCGATATGGTCCTACAAATCGTGGCGCTAACTTCCCTTTAATCCAAAACGCTTTGTTCCCCAAAGTGGAGATAATCGAAGATAAGCTCTATATCCGATTTCGTAAACTGTCTCCTTGCGTTTAGAATCTGCATAACTTTTCTGCCTGGACTGGGCTACCTTGAGCCTATCGCGAATCAACTTCACCTTCTGTTCACACTCTTTAATCAAGTCAGGACCAAACAACTGGCGGTCTCCAACTTCGTCCCACGACAGCGGTGTCCTGCACCTCCTTCCGTACAAAGCTTCGAAAGGGGCCATCTTTAAACTGGTTTGGTAACTGTTGTTGTAAGAGAACTCTGCATATGGCAAATTATCATCCCAACTAGATCCATAATCTAGCGCACAAGCTCTCAGCATATCCTCCAAAATCTGATTGACTCTCTCGGTCTGTCCATCTGTCTGTGGATGAAAAGTTGTACTGAATTCTAGCCTGGTTCCCAAAGTTTCGTGCAACTGCTTCCAGAACTTTGAGGTAAACTGGGTTCCTCTATCTGATACGATACTCCTTGGAACTCCATGCAAACATACGATCCTGGTCATGTATATCTTTGCCAACTTAGCACTGGTGTAAGTGGTCTTTACTGGGATGAAATGAGATACTTTCGTCAATCGATCGACTGCAACCCAAATCGAGTCATAGCCTGAATGAGTCCTGGGCAATCCCGTGATAAAATCCATGCCTAACTTATCCCACTTCCATTCGGGTATCGGCAATGGTTGTAACAATCCTGCTGGCTTCTGATGCTCTGCCTTTACTCTCTGACATACATCACAAACTGCTACATACTCCACAATATCCTTCTTCATTCTGGTCCACCAGAAAATATCCTTCAAATCCAAATACATCTTGGTATTACCTGGGTGAATTGAATATGGTGAATCGTGTGCCTCTTGCAAAATCAACTTCCCGATCTCTGGGTCATTGGGCACGTAAATGCGGTCTTCAAACCATAGGGTGTCGTGCTCATCCTCACAAAATCCTTTAGCTTTTCCTTTGCTCAGTTTCTCCTTTATAGCGGCAATCTCTTTGTCAGCTTTCTGAGCTTCCCTGATTTTATCCATCAAAGTTGACTGAATCTCCAATGCTGCTACATAGCCTCTCGGAACTATTTCCAAACATAGTTCACGAATATTTTCTGCTAACTCTTTGGGTATTTCTCCCGTCGTTAATGTATTGACATGACTCTTACGGCTTAATGCGTCAGCTACTACATTAGCCTTTCCGGGATGATAATGCAATTTCATGTCATAATCCTTGATAAGCTCCAACCATCTCCTTTGTCTGAGATTCAACTCCTTCTGGCTGAAAATGTACTTCAAACTCTTATGATCCGTGTACACCTCACAATGATTTCCAATGAGAAAATGTCTCCATGTTTTCAAAGCATGCACTATGGCTGCTGACTCCAAATCATGTGTAGCATAATTCAACTCATGAGGCTTCAGTTGTCTTGAGGCATATGAAACAACTCTCCCTTCCTGCATAAGCACTGCTCCAAGTCCTCGACGTGAAGCGTCGTAGTACACCTCATAATCATTGGTCTGGTCCGGCAAAATCAACACTAGTGAGGTAACCAAACGTTTCTTCAACTCCTGGAAACTAGCCTCACATTCCTCCGTCCATATGAACTTGGTATCTTTCTTCAACAACTCAGTCATAGGTTTCGCAATCTTTGAGAAATTCTCAATAAATCTCCGGTAGTATCCTGCGAGTCCAAGAAAACTCTGGATCTCTCTAACTGTTGTTGGGGCTTCCCACTTGGTCACGGTATCAACTTTAGCGGGATCAACTACTATACCTTCTCCAGATATAACGTGTCCGAGGAATCCTACTTCCTTCAACCAAAACTCACATTTGCTGAACTTGGCATATAATTGATGTTCTCTGAGCTTTCCAAGTACCAAACGCAAATGCTCCTTATGCTCCTCTTCATTCTTCGAATACACCAGGATATCATCAATGAACACTACGACGAACTTATCCAAGAACTCCACAAACACTTTGTTCATCATGTTCATAAAATAGGCAGGTGCGTTAGTCAGACCAAATGACATAACGGTATACTCGTACAGCCCATACCTGGTGGTAAAAGCTGTCTTCGGAATATCCTGTTCTCGAATCTTCAACTGGTGGTATCCTGATCGCAGATCGATCTTGGAAAATACCTTAGCTCCTTGCAATCGATCAAACAGATCGTTGATCATTGGTAGTGGGTACTTGTTCTTGATCGTTACTTCATTCAATCCTCGATAATCAACAACCATCCTTAACGATCCATCCTTCTTCTCCACTAGAAGTACTGGCGATCCCCAAGGCGAAGAACTTGGGCGAATATATCCCTTATCCAGTAACTCCTTAATCTGCTTCTTAATTTCCACCAAATCCTTTGCTGGCATCCTATATGGTCTCTTTGATATTGGCCCTGTGCCTGGCAATAGCTCAATCAAAAACTCAATATCTCTATCCGGTGGCATGCCTGGCAACTCTTCTGGAAATACATCAGGAAATCCCTTACCACTGGTACTTCCTCTTGCACAACTCCTGTTAAGCAATTTACTTGAGTCCTCTTTGGCACATGTCGGGATACATACTTGATCCTTCTCCCTTCTGGGGTGGTAAGCAAAATTGACTTACTAGCACATTCAATATTCCCTTCATACTTTGATAACCAATCCATGCCTAATATCACATCCAATCCTTGAGATTCCAATACTATTAGGTCTGAGGGAAAAACATAGTTACCAATACTTAATGGTAACCGATCACACCATAAACTAGCCACATACTCTGCTCCAGGCGAGGTTACTAACATGGGTGACCTAAGGGCTTGGGTTGGTAGGTTATACTTATCCACAAATCACCTTGATATGTATGAATGCGATGCACCAGTATCAAAAAGAACGAGTGCAGTAAATGACTTAACCAAAAACTTACCTATTACTGCATCGGGCTGAGCTTCAACCTCCTCCACGCTAACGTGGTTCACCTGTCCCCTGTTGAAAGGGTTCGGCTTCTTCCCAGAACTTCCATTGCCATTTTGGCCTTCAGGACATTCATTGGCATAATGTCCGGTCTTCTGACACTTCAAACAAGTGACTTGACTCAGGTCCTTCTTGGCTGGGGTTGATGGGTTAGTGCGGTTCTGGCCGTTGCTTCCTCCGTTGCCATTACCATTCTTGGTGCCATTGTGATTGTGCGAGCTACCTCCTCCATGGGTATGCTGAAAATGTCCTCCCGGTCTAGGGGTAAAATGTGGCTTCTGCTGAGCTCCTGAATTGTACTTTCCTTGTCCATACTTCCTCTTGCGATTCTCAATTTGGTGCTGCTTCCCTTCAATCATAAGAGAATGATCTACCAACTCCTGGTACTTGTTGCAGGTTGCTACCATCAACTGCATGCTCAACTCATCATTCAGTCCTTCCAGAAACTTCTCCTGCTTAGCTGCATTCGTAGCGACGTCATCTGGGGCATAACATGCTAGTTTACTAAATTCCTCCACATACTGGCCAACTGTCCTTCCTCCTTGGCTCAGGTTGCGAAACTCACGCTTCTTCATGGCCATAGCTCCTGCTGAAACATGTGCAGTACGAAAAGCCTGCTAAAACTGGTCCCATGTGACAGTGTCGACTGGGAAAGTGGCTGTGAAATTCTACCACCATGATGCTGCGGGTCCTTCTAGCTGATGTGTGGAAAACTTCACCTTCTCCGCATCTGTGCATCCTGCTGTGGTCAACTCCCTAGCTGTCTTGCGGAGCCAATCATCTGCTACTATCGGCTCGGTGCTACTGGAAAACACCGGCGGATTCAGCCTAAGAAAACGGGCTAAGTGGTCAACAGGTGGTGGTGGTGGTGGGTTGTTGTTGTTTTTCCCCTGATTCTGATTCTGGACTAGCAACTGCATCAATGTGTTCTGCTGCTGGATCAACTGGGTGAGCTCCAGTGGAAAGACAAATCCGGGGTCACGTCTCGGAGGCATCTGAGGGTTTAGAAAAGATGAGATATAAGAATAGAGGGGGTCTAAAGAGAAAACACTACCCATATGCACATGAGGAAAAAACAAACAATTCACTTCAATCAATCAAACAAGGGCATACAATCGATCTAACTATCGCAAAAGTGCTCGTACTACTATATTTACATGGTGGACTACTACTACTGATGAGGTGGTCTACTAGAAATATTCTTCGGTTGCAGACTCCATGATATCTGCTCCAGCTTCATCAACATAGTCATCATCGCTACTATCTGGTTCCGAGTCGGTGCCGTCGATGATGATGTAGTCTTCCGGGCTAATTCCTTGGGTTCTTCGTCTTCATCTACTGGCGTAGGGCCTCCCATAAATATTCCAATCTTCTTGATCAGGTCGTCATTCTTCTCCACCAATACTTCAATTTCCTCTTCATAATCTTCACGTGTAGCCTTGAGTTCTTCCTCCAGTTCCTTGATTCTTGTCTTAGCCTTCTTCAGATCTATCATGTCGGCGCACATCTGGTTCTCCTGTCGTCGAATGTGCTGATTTAACTCCTGGATAAAAGCTGCGATTGATCTATCCTTCCTGGTGCTGATCATCTCCCAGTGCTCATCTCGGCGCCCACAAATCTGGTAGATAGTATCCTTGAGATCCTTGCGGTCGACTTCTCCAATGCGTCCCATGGCGATGTGAGCTGCCATGCTCTTTCCTAGACTCCAAGTTGGTGCATCAAAAGAAAACTCTATGGGCTCAGTGACTGGCATGAACGTCCTTCCTGGAACTTGAACTTGAATCATCCAGCGCTCTTCTTCAGGTAAAGTGGCGTTGTAGGTTCCTGTGAAGCTTGGTACTCCTATGTTCAGGTATCTAGTGACTTCCTTCAAGTGTCGTCCAAAGGGTGTATCTTCATCCGGTTGTGTGAACTTGTTCCTTGCATCCGCCATCCTAAAGAGTAGAAAAGATGAGAGTCAGAAGAGAAGAGAGTGGATAGTGATCTAGGTCTTTAGCTTAGTGGTCGTGTCCTACAGTCAGCGTGTGCTCTGATACCATCTCTGTAGCGACCAGACCTCAAACAGTCTGATCTCTGTGCTCCGGTGTCATCCCTGGATCAGTAATGCTGACACCACACAGTACTCGGAGGATTTATAGCAGAGTAGCAATCACACACTTATTACATCGAGTGTCTCAAAAGAGAAATTATTACAATAAATATGGCTTAAGGCCATCTAATAACGATAACAGCGGAAGGCTTGGAAGATAAGTGAGTCCATCAACTCCAAGCGGCATCACTGAGTATAGAACCACGACCTAAAAACTCCTTAATCGTCGTCTGAAAAGTCTGCAACATTAACGTTGCAGCCCGAAACGGGTCAGCACATGGAATATGCTGGCAAGGTAACACATAGAGAGTAATGGAATGCAACAACTATACTATATGCATATTTGGCTGGTGGAAAGCTCTATGGTTACAGTTTTGCATAAAGCCAATTTTTCCCTACTTCAAAGGAATAAATTTATTTAACTATCATGGTAGTTGTTAAACATTGAGAATGGTTGACAGCATTCTCAATCCCAATTAAATATCATCATTAAACAAACCCAACAAAATTAATTTAGAGTAACATGTTGAGATTCACATGAAAATCCAGGTACTAGATACTCAAGATGTCCATAACCGGGGACACGTGTAACACCCTCGATGCAACTATAGCTCCCACGTGTCGAAGCACGACTTAGAGACATAATCTCATTGAAGGCATAAGTCGCAAGTTAGGCAATCTTCACAACATCCCATGTAATATGAATAATAAAGGGGAGATAACATAGTTGGCTTACACTCGCCACGTCAATCAAGTACATAAATAACATTACATCATCCAAACACTCATGGCCCGACTACGGCGCCAAAATAAAAGATAACCCAACATGCGACACGGTCCCGATCACCCCCAACTGGGCACCACTACTGATCATCAGGAAAGGAAACATAGTGTCGTTGAGAGTCTTCGTCGAACTCCCACTTGAGCTCAAGCGCGTCACCTGGAGCGGAATCATCAGGCCCTGCATCTGGTGTAATAGTAATCTGTGAGCCATAGGGACTCACCAATCTCGCACCCTCGCGATCAAGACTATTTAAGCTTATAGGTAAGGCAAGGTAAAAATATATGGAGCTGCAGCAAGCGACTAGCAAATATGGTGGCTATCTTATTCGCAAAAGAGAGCGAGAAGAGGAGGCAAAGTGCGAGCGAGAAACTAGAGAACAACCTGCGCAAACATTACTCCAACACCGTGTCCGCTTCCCGGACTCCACCGAGAAGAGGCCATCACGGTAACACACTCAGTTGATTCATTTTAATTAAGTTAAGGTTCAAGTTATCTACAACCGAACATTAACAAATTCCCATCTGCCCATAACCGCGGGCACGGCTTTCGAAAGTTCAAATCCCTGCAAGGGAGTCCCAACTTAGCCCATGACAAGCTCTCACGGTCAACGAAGGAATAGACCTCCTCCCGAGACGTTCCGATCAGACTCGGTATCTCGGTTCTTCAAGACACTTCGGCGGGTTAAAACAAATCCAGCAACACCGCCCGAATGTGCCGACAAATCTCGATAGGAGCTGCACATATCTCTTTCTCAGGGCACACTTAGATTGTCTAAACTTCCGGTAGGCCAGCCCAGAGTTGCCCCTGGTAGCCACCGGCGGCTGACGAGTTGGACCAACACTCAGAGGAGCACTGGCCCGGGGGGGGGGGGGATTAAAATAAGATGACCCTTGGGCTCCGGAAACCCAAGGGAAAAAGAGGATAGGTGGCAAATGGTAAAACCAAGGTTGGGCATTGCTGGAAAAGCTTTAATCAAGGCGAACTATCAAGGGGTTCCCATTATAACCCAACCGCGTAAGGAACGCAAAATCCGGGAACATAACACCGATATGACGGAAACTAGGGCGGCAAGAGTGGAACAAAACACTAGGCGAGAGGCCAAGCCTTCCACCCTTTACCAAGTGTATAGATGCATTAAGATAACAAGATAATATAATGATATCCCAACAAGTAAATAAATGTTCCAACAAGGAACGGCCTTCAATCTTCACCTGCAACTAGCAACGCTATAAGAGGGGCTGAGCAAAGCGGTAACATAGCCAATCAACGGTTTGCTAGGACATGGTGGGTTAGAGGTTTGACATGGCAATTTGGGAGGCTTGAAAGCAAATGGTAGGCATCTTAGCATTGGCATAGCAAAAGAGCGAGCAAAACTAGCATAGCAAAGATAGTAGTGATTTCGAGGGTATGATCATCTTGCCTGCACAGTTGTCAGAGTTGACTGGATCCTCGAAAGCAAACTCAACGGGCTCCTCGTTAGCGGACTCGTCTCCTGGCTCTACCCAAACAAGACAAAAAAGCAACAAGGACACAATCAACCACGTGCAAGTATCAAACAATACGATGCCATGATGATATGCTATGCGGGATGCGATGCGGGATGCATATGCAAGATTTAACAAGGGATGCATGGACCTGGACACAACTTGGAAATCCAAGTGTGCCACTGGAAAGATGAGATGAAATCGCTTGAAAACGATATAAAGAACGCCGGAATCGGAGTTACGGTTTGGAAATGGCAAGCGATTCAAATATGACACCGGTCTGCGATTTACAACAAGTAGCCATCTAAATGCAACAAGATGAACATGCTACAACACCCAAACATGACAACAAAATACCTGACAGGGATGCATTCAAGATGCTTAACAAAAGTCTAGCACTAAGCTACGGCCAATTCATCCATTAACAGGTTCAAACAAGCATGGCAAAAATGCATATGGCAAACATATTTCAGACTTAGTGAAATTAACACTTGTCTGGAATCTCAGATCAGGTAGCACTCTTCGGAGCAACAAAACTATATTCTACAGGACCTGAACATGGCAAAGTAAAGCATGGCATGGAGCTACTCAAAGAGCTTAACAAAAGTCCCTTAGTGACCTTGAGCCAAAAGGGATCAGGAAATACAATTGCAAGCATGTGAACATGGCAAAAACATAATCAGATCACAGACTTAGTGAAAACTGGAGCATGCTGAAAACAGATATCAAGTAGGCATGTTTACGAGCTCGATGCACTCACTACGGAGCAAGTCATGATAATCTAAGCTTACACCCATCAAGAATACACAAAATGCAAGCTAGACATGGCAAGAACAATAGCATAGCATGTACGGGTCAACTACAACATCATCGGCAAAATTGCAAACAAGTTGACAATCTTCCCAGATTCACAAAGTAGCAAAAGTAGAGCTCGATTGACTCAAGCTAGGGTGATCCATAAATGCAAACAAAGACATGGATGGATAGAGCACTACAATATTAACAAAACATCCTTACTGATCATCCTCAAAAGAGGCACGAATCTCTAGGAAACAACATGAAAATATGGCCATATGAGAAAAACAGCTCAAGGACTTGGTAGAAATGCTAAGTCCCTGAAATCAGAATTACCAAGTGCCTCACTTGGCAAGCTTGTGCTAGTCACCACACACATCACAAAAATACATGGGTTGCACCTCTTGAAAGATGGCAAAACCCTTAACAAAACATATGTAGAGCTCAAGGGCATATCATGCACACATTAATCATGGCAAAAATGACAAAAAGCTAAATGGAGTAGCAGATCTGACAATTATCTCAAGTAGCCCTCTTCTAATAGCATTTTGGGCATCAATATGAACTCAAATAAAAATGATGCAATGGAATGACATGATGTACTCTCTGAGATGAACATTTCGATACGCTATATGCATGAACCGGAGCTACGGATGCGGAGATACGATGCTATGAACATGGGCACTTGGACTAGGAAATTCCGGGGACTTAGAAAAAAAAGAACCACCAGATCTAGGGTTTCTTCGGCGGTTACTGTAGCCGACGGGCTCGAGGTTGCCAGCGATGGATCCGACCGGAGAGAGCTTGTCGGCGGCTCAGGGACGCGGGGCCAACGAGGGCGCTGCCGGCGACGGGGCTGGATGACGGCGGAGGGTGGCCGGAGAGGGCACCACGGGGCTCGGGCGCGGCGAGGTGGCCACGGGCGGCGTCGGAGTCCACTGCGGTGGGGCGGCGCCGGAGGCGGAGGTCGATGCGGTGGCGGCGGGCGGCGGGACGCGGCGCCGGCGTCGGGGCGAGGAGGCAGGCGGCGGGGCGCGCGTGTGGGCCGGGAGGGCCGGGGACGGGCCCGAGCGGGCCTGGCGGCGCGTGGCGACGATGTGGTCATGGTGGCGCCACGTGGCAGCTCCCGGTTTGGGCGGCGGCGAGTTCCGGCCCGGACGGACGTGTCCGGCCGGCGCGGAGACGATATTTAGGGTTTTGGACGAGGGGGGTCCGGATTTTTCGAGGAGGACCTATTTATAGGCATTGGAGGAGCTAGGAGAGTTCAAATGAGGTGCGGTTTTCGGCCACGCGATCGTGATCGAACGCTCTAGATGATGGAGAGGGTTTAGGTGGGTTTTGGGCCAACTTGGAGGGGTGTTGGGCTGCAACACACACGAGGCCTTTTCGGTCCCTCGGTTAACCGTTGGAGTATCAAACGAAGTCCAAATGGTACGAAACTTGACAGGCGGTCTACCGGTAGTAAAACAAGGCCGCTTGGCAAGTCTCGGTCCAGTCCGGAAATGTTTAATCCCCACACACGAAAGAAAGGTAGAAATGACCACCGGAGGAGAATGAAGCGCCGGAATGCAAAACGAACAACGGGGAAAATGCTCGAATGCATGAGATGAACATGTATGCAAATGCAATGCACATGATGACATGATATGAGATGCATGCCAACGATAACAACACACGGAGACAAAAACCCGAACCCGAGAAAATAAATTAACTTAACGCCGGAAACGGCAAGAGTTGGAGTACAAATTGGGAAAGTTACATCCGGGGTGTTACAACACGGCTAACCATGATTAGTTTATTACACTCTGCAGAGGTTTGCGCACTTTTCCCCACAAGACTCGATCGCCTCCGTTTGGTTTCTCGCACTACATGGTGTTTGAGAAACGGATGACCGAGACATAGTCTTTCAGAAGCGTTTGCACCTTACGATGGGTAGACCGTACCACCTACAACCCCTACATCTGCTAGTCTACCACTGTAAGAGTTCACACGACTTAATCAACTATGCTAGAGCCCATAATAGCTTGTGGCTGCACACGGAAGTTTCTAGTATGAATAGTCTCATGATCCCTTTGAGCCTGGGTGGCGGTCCAAAAGAAAATAGGCAAGTCCTGCAATACCCAGGTGCCTCAATCCACCCAGATGTGTGTTTAAGTTGCCACCTTAGATAAACCATTAATTAACAATCTCACATCTGCCATGGATATCACTCACCCAATCCACGTCTACTAGCATAGCATGGCATAATAAGCAAACGTAGAAGTAACTCCCAAAGGTTTGATAATAACAAGTAATAGGTACTACCTCATCTACTTCCCATCCCACAATTTAATTAGATCCTAATCATGCAATGTGTGAGGATTGATCTAATGCAATAAAACTGGGTAGTAGAAAAGGTATGATCAAAGTGTTACTTGCCTTGCTGATGATCCGCGAAACCTAATGATTCGAAGTAACAGGCGGCGCACTCCGGGTATTCTATCGCAGACAAACAAACAAGCACACAATAAGTACTCATCTAATGCACGGGTAAAACTCAAATAAGAGATCTAACCAGAAGGTTCAACTTAAGAACTCCGGTTGGCAAAAAGAATCAAATCGAACGAAGCAACGAAAGTCAAACAGCGAAAGAAAACAACTTCGTTCTAGCAATCTGGATCTAGGACAAATTTTACAGTAGCAAAAACTTGTTTAAGTTGATTAAACGGATAAAGGGTTTCGAGACGAATCTCTAGGCGCTTGAATCGCCTGATTCCGATAAACGAGCGAAAAGTTATACTAAAACGAAAATCGGATCAGGAATCACGATCGGAAAAATCGCGGATTTAATCCAAGAAAAAGAAAAACGATGAACGCTCGCTAGAACGAACGGACGGACGAACGCTCGCTATTTAAATAAACCAGAAAAACTAATCTATTTAAAAAAAACAAAACTAAAAAAACCGACAAAAAAACTGATCTTTTTTTAAACTACGCCACGGAAAACGAGGCGCGGCGAACCTCGGCGGCGGGATCCGGCGGCGGCGGACGGCGGCGGCGGTGCGGAGGCGGCGGCGCGTGGCGGCGGCGGGCAGTGGCGGCGGCGGCGGTGACGCGTGGGGGCGGGGCGGCTGGGGCGGCTAGGGTTTTCTCCCGGGGGGGCTGGGCCGGCTTATATTGCCTAGTCGGGCCAGAGTCCTAGTCGGACACGGCCCGTTAGGTCGGTTCGTTTTTTTTAAATTATTCCGCTCGGAGGAAAAATAAAAAGAAATACTAAACGGACTCCAAAAATTCTGAAATAAATTTTCACGGGCTTCTAAAATCAAGCCGCACAAGGTGAACATTTATTTGGGACCTAAATGCAATTTTGAAAAACGCACATTTTTCCTAAATTCAATAAAACTCCGAAATAAATCTTATTTGATTTTATTATTGAATCCTCAATATTTTTTATTTTGGGAAAGTCATTTTATTCCCTCTCTCATGTTTTTGTAATAGAAATAATTACTGATAAAATAAATAAAATCAAATGATCCTATTCTCAAAATTTGAGAGAACTCAAATATGAAAATAACGAAATCCCCAACTCTCTCCGTGGGTCATTGAGTTGCGTAGAATTTCTAGGATCAACCAAAAAGCAAAATAAAATATGATATGCATTGATGATCTAATGTATAACATTCCAAATTGAAAATTTGGGATGTTACATTTCACAAATCTTGAATACCAAGCATGTTATTATTAAGCAAATTACCATGCTATTAAGACTCTCAAAATAATGTAAGTGAAGCATGAGAGATCAATAGTTTCTTTAAAACAAATGCACCACCGTGCTCTAAAAGATCTAAGTGAAGCACACAGAGCAAAATTATAGCGCTCAAAAGATATAAGTGAAGCACATAGAGCAAAACTACTTAGCTCAAAAAGATATAAGTGAAGCACATAGAGTATTCTATCAAATTCTAATTCATGTATGTCTCTCTCAAAAGGTGTGTACATCAAGGATGATTGTGGCACACTAACAAACAAATACACAAATAATACAAGACGCTCCAAGCAAAACACATATCATGTTGGTGAATAAAAATATAGCTCCAAGTAAATTACCGATGAAAGTGGACGAAAGAGGGGATGCCTTCCGGGGCATCCCCAAGCTTTGACTTTTTGGTGTCCTTGGATTATCTTGGGGGTGCCATGGGCATCCCCAAGCTTAGGCTCTTGCCACTCATTGTTCCGTAATCCATCACAAGAATTCACCCAAAACTTGAAAATTTCACAACACAAAACTCAATAGAAATCTCGTGAGCTCCGTTAGAGAAAGAAAACAAAACACCACTTCAAGGTACTGTAATGAACTCATTCTTTATTTATATTGGTGTTAAACCTACTGTATTCCAACTTCTCTATGGATGATAAACTATTTTACTAACCATAGATTCATCAAAATAAGCAAACAACACATGAAAAACAGAATCTGTCAAAAATAGAACAGTTTGTAGTAATCTGTGACTAATGCAAACTTCTGGAACTCCAAACAATCTACCAAAATTAGAAGACCTAGACAATTTGTTTATTGATCAGCATCAATTGGAATCAGTATTTTATCACGTTCTGGTGATTTTTAACAATTCTTCCACTAAACGCAAAGTTTCTAGAAATTACAGCAAGATCAAATAACTATCATCCAAGAAGATCCAATAGGTCTACCTTGGCACAAACACTAATTAAAACACAAAACCACATCCAAACAGAATGTAGATGGGTTATTTATTCCCTAACAGAAGAAAAACACAAAAAACTAAAAATAAAATTGGGTTGCCTCCCAACAAGCGCTATCGTTTAACGCCCCTAGCTAGGCATAAAAGCGAGGATAGATCTAGGTATTGCCATCTTTGGTTGGCAATCCATAAGTGGCTCTCATGATAGTTTCATATGGCAATTTTATTTTCTTTCTTGGAAAGTGTTCCATGCCCTTTTTTAATGGAAATTGAAATCTAATATTCCCTTCCTTCATATCAATAATCGCACCAACCGTTCTAAGGAAAGGTCTACCAAGAATAATATGGCAAGAAGGATTGCAATCTATATCAAGAACAATGAAATCTACGGGCACATAATTCCTATTTGAAACAATAAGAACATCATTAATCCTTCACATAGGTTTCTTAATAGTAGAATCCGTGAGATGCAAGTTTAGAGAGCAGTCGTCAAAATCGCGGAAATCTAGCAAATCACACAAAGTTTTGCGGATAGTGGAGACACTAGCACCCAAATCACACAAAGCATAAAACTCATGATCTTTAATTTTAATTTTAGTAGTTGGTTCCCACTCATTATAGAGTTTTCTAGGGATAGAAACTTTCAACTCAAGTTTTTCTTCATAAGATTGCATCAAGGCATCAACAATATGTTCGGTGAAGACTTTCTTTTGACTATAAGCATGTGGAGAATTTAGCACGGATTGCAACAAGGAAATACAATCAATTAAAGAGCAACTTTCATAATTAAATTCCATGAAATCCAATATAGTGGGTTTAGCAACATCTAGATTTTTATTTCTTTCAATCCCACTTTCATCAATTTCATCATAAAGATCTAAATACTCCAAATTTTTAGAACGCCTTCTAGGTAAAGGAAGATCATATTCAGTTTCATCAAGATTCATATTGCAAAACAAAGATTTAATAGGAGACACATCAATAAATTTTAGATCTTCATCTTGATTTTCATAGGAATTGGAAGAACACGCTTTAATAAAGGAATCTTTGGAAGCACGCATCCTAGCGGTTCTTTCCTTGCACTCATCAATGGAAATTCTCATGGCTTTGAGAGACTCATTAATATCATGCTTAGGAGGAATAGATCTAAGCTTTAAAGAATCAACCTCAAGAGAAATTCTATCAACGTTCCTAGCCAAATCATCAACTTTAAGCAATTTCTCTTCAAGCAAAGCATTGAAATTCTTTTGTGAATTCATAAACTCTTTAACGCTATTCTCAAATTCAGAGGGAATCTTATTATAATTTCCATAAGAGTTGTTGTAGGAATTCCCATAATTATTAGAAGGATTACTAGGATATGGCCTAGGATTAAAATTCCCTCTATAAGTGTTGTTACCAAAATTATTCCTACCAACAAAATGCACATCCATAGATTCATTGTTATTCTCAATCAAAGTAGACAAAGGCATATCATTAGGATCAGAAGAAACACTCTTAGTAGCAAATAATTTCATAAGTTCATCCATCTTTCCACTCAAAACATTGATTTCTTCTATCGCATGCACTTTTTTATTAGAAGATCTTTCAGTATGCCATTGAGAATAATTAACCATAATATTATCTAGGAGTTTAGTACCATCTCCTAAAGTGACTTCCATAAAAGTGACTCCCGCGGCCGAATCTAAAAGATTTCTAGAAGCAAAATTCAATCCGGCATAAAAAATTTGTATAATCATCCACAAATTCAAAACATGAGTAGGGCAATTACGTATCATTAATTTCATTCTCTCCCAAGCTTGTGCAACATGTTCATGATCAAGTTGCTTAAAGTTCATAATATCGTTTCTAAGAGAGATGATCTTAGCGGGAGGGAAATACTTAGAGATAAAAGCATCTTTGCACTTGTTCCAAGAATCAATACTATTTTTAGGCAAAGACGAAAACCAAGCTTTAGCACGATCTCTAAGCGAAAAAGGAAATAGCTTCAATTTCACGACATCATTATCGACATCTTTTTTCTTTTGCATATCACATAAATCAACGAAGCTATTCAGATGAGTAGCGGCATCTTCACTAGGAAGGTCGGCGAATTGATCTTTCATAACAAGATTCAACAAAGCAGTATTGATTTCACAAGATTCAGTATTGGCAAGAGGAGCAATCGGAGTGCTAAGGAAATCATTATTGTTGGCATTGGTGAAGTCACACAATTTGGTAGTATCTTGAGCCATCGCGACAAACAAGCAATCAAACACACGGGCAAACAAAAAGGCAAGCGAGAAAAAGGCAAATGGAGAAAGAGAAGGAGAAGGAGATTGAGAAAGAGAAGGCGCATAAAACGGCAAGGGTGAAGTGGGGGAGAGGAAAATGAGAGGCAAATGGCAACTAATGTAATGCAAGAGATAGGGATTGTGATGGGTACTTGGTATGTTGACTTTTTGCGTAGACTCCCCGGCAACGGCGCCAGAAATTCTTCTAGCTACCTCTTGAGCTTGCATTGGATTTCCCCGAAGGGAAAGGATGATGCAGCAGAGTAGCGTAAGTATTTCCCTCAGTTTTTGAGAACCAAGGTATCAATCTAGTAGGAGGCCACGCTCAAGTCCCTCGTACCTGCACAAAACGATAGCTACTCGCAACCAACGCGATTAGGGGTTGTCAATCCCTTCAGGTCACTTACGAGAGTGAGATCTGATAGATATAATATTTTTGGTATTTTTGGTATAGAGATGCAAAGTGAAAAGTAAAAGGCAAAGTAAAAAAGCAAAGCAAGATTAAAGTGATGGATATTGATTTGATGAGAATAGACCCGGGGGCCATAGGTTTCACTAGTGGCTTCTCTCAAGAGCATAAGTATTCTACGGTGGGTGAACAAATTACTGTTGAGCAATTGACAGAATTGAGCATAGTTATGAGAATATCTAGGCATGATCATGTATATAGGCATCACATCCGTGACAAGTAGACCAAAACGATTCTGCATCTACTACTATTACTCCACTCATCGACCGCTATCCAGCATGCATCTAGAGTATTAAGTTGAAAATAGAGTAACGCTTTAAGCAAGATGACATAATGTAGAGAGATAAATTCATGCAATATTAAATAAACCCCATCTTGTTATCCTTGATGGCAACGATGCAATACGTGCCTTGCTGCCCCTTCTGTCACTGGGAAAGGACACCGTAAGATCGAACCCAAAGCTAAGCACTTCTCCCATGGCAAGAAAACCCAATCTAGTAGGCCAAACCAAACTGATAATTCGAAGAGACTTGCAAAGATAACCAATCATACATAAAAGAATTCAGAGAAGATTCAAATATTATTCATAGATAGACTTGATCATAAACCCACAATTCATCGGTCTCAACAAACACACTGCAAAAAAGAAGAAGATTACATCGAATAGATCTCCACAAGAGAGGGGGAGAACTTTGTATTGAGATCCAAAAAGAGGGAAGAAGCCATCTAGCTAATAACTATGGACCCGAAGGTCTGAGGTAAACTACTCACACTTCATCGGAGAGGCTATGATGATGTAGAAGCCCTCCGTGAAGACGGCCCTCTCCGGCGGAGCTCCGGAACAGGCCCCAAGATGGGATCTCGTGGATACAGAAAGTTGCAGCGGTGGAATTAGGTTTTTGGCTCTGTCTCTGTTTGTTTGGGGGTACGTAGGTATATATAGGAGGAAGAAGTACGTCGGTGGAGGTTCGGTGGGCCCACGAGGGTGGGGGGCGCGCCTGGGGGTATAGGGCGCGCCCCCTACCTCGTGCCCACCTCGAAGATTCCTTGGTGTAGGGTCCAAGTCTCCTAGGTCATATTCGGGAAGAAAATCACGTTCCAGAAAGGTTTATTCCGTTTGGACTCCGTTTGATATTCCGTTTCTTTGAAACACTGAAATAGGCAAAAAACAACAATTCTGGGCTGGGCCTCCGGTTAATAGGTAAGTCCCAAAATAATATAAAAGTGGAAAATAAAGCCCAATATAGTCCAAAACAGTAGATAATATAGCATGGAGCAATCAAAAATTATAGATACGTTGGAGACATATCAACAGTACATATGTATGCATTGGTATCAAATGGAAAAGGGGTAGCATATGTGGACTGAACTGCAGAATGCCAGAATAAGAGGGGGATAGCTAGTCCTATCGAAGACTACGCTTCTGGTAACCTCCATCTTGAAGCATGTAGAAGAGAGTAGATGGTAAGTTCACCAAGCAACATCATGTAGCATAATCCTACCCGGCAATCCTCTCCTTGTCGCCTTGTGAGAGAGCGATCACCGGTTGTATCTGGCACTTGGAAGGGTGTGTTTTATTAAGTCTCCGGTTCTAGTTGTCATAAGGTCAAGGTACAACTCCAAGTCGTTCTGTTACCGAAGATCACGGCTCATTCGAATAGATTAACTTCCCTGTAGGGGTGCACCACATTTCCCAGCACGCTAGATCCCCTTTGTCCGGACACACTTTTCTGGGTCATGCCCGGCCTCGGAAGATCAACACGTCGCAGCCCTACCTAGGCACAATAGAGAGGTCAGCATGCCGGTCTAAATCCTATGGCGCAGGGGTCTGGGCCCATCGCCCATTGCACACCTGCACGTTGCGTACGTGGCCGGTGAGCAGACCTAGCCTCCCTTATACAAGATTAGGCGTTCCAGTCCAACCCGGCACGCGTCGCTCAGTCGCTGACGTCACGAAGGCTTCGGCTGATACCACGACATCGAGTGCCCACAACTGTCCCCGCGTAGATGGTTAGTGTGTATACGCCAGTAGCCAGACTCAGATCAAATACCAAGATCTCGTTAAGTGTGTTAAGTATCCGCGGACGCCGACTAGGGCCAGGCCCACCTCTCTCCTAGGTGGCATAAACCTGCCCTGTCGCTCCGCCACAAAGCAACAGACGGGGCCATCGAGAACCCAGTCCCACCTCTACCGGGATGGAGCCACCTGCCCCTTCAGCCCCCAACTCCGAACAGTATCATAAGTAATGTAACAGTATAAAGGACATCGCATATGCCCATGATCACCTCCCGAAGTGATCACGGTCCAGTAGTATAGCATGGAAGACGGACAAGAGTGTAGGACCACTGACCACTAGCATCCTATACTAAGCATTAGGATAGCAGGTAAAGGTAACAATAGTAGTAGCAAGGACAGGCTATACATCAGAATAGGATTAACGGAAAGCAGTAACATGCTACACTACTCTAATGCAAGCAGTAGAGAGAAGAATAGGCGATGTCTCCTGATCAAAAGGGGGCTTGCCTGGTTGCTCTGGCAAGAGAGAGGGGTCGTCAACAATGTAGTCGAACTCAGTGGCATCAGCAACGGTCTCGGGGTCTATCGGAGAAGAAGAGGGGGAAGAAACAGTAAATACGGAGCAAACAAAGCATCACAAAACATAACGAGGTAATACGCGGAGCTAGGTATGCCCTAACGCGGTATTAGGCGATATCGGCGAAGGGGGGAAACATCCGGGAAAATATCCCTGATGTTTCGCATTTTCGGACATACGAACCGGAGGGGGAAAGTTGAGTGTTTGCTATGCTAGAGATGCATGGCGGACGAACGGGCTGTGTAGCCTTGTTCGTCTCGTCGTTCTGAGCAACTTTCATGTACAAAGTTTTTCCATCCGAGCTACTGTTTATTTTATATTAATTCTAAAAGGTTTAAATCATTTTTAGGATTTATTTAATTATTTAAATCAACATTATCCAGAATAGTGTTTGCTGACGTCATCATGACGTCAGCATTCAACAGGGCGTTGACTAGGTCAAACTAATGTCTGGGTCCCGCATGTCATTGATTGTTTAGTTAATTAAGGATAGTTAAATAAGTTAATTAGCTAATGAGGTTAATTAAACAGGATTAATTAAGTTAATTTAGTTAATTAATTAATTAATTATTATAATTTTAATTATTTTCTTTCTTTTTTTAAAATGTTCTGTGGGTGGGGCCCCCGTGTCTGTGACCAGGGGAGGCCACGGGGCGGGTTAGCGGGCGCAACTGCTCGGGACCGAAACCGCCCGAGGGGGAGCGAGGCGAAGGTCGGCCGCCTGAGGATAGGGGCTAGGCCATGGCGACGAGGACGGTCGCCGGAGGGGGATGGGTGACGCGCGGTGAGCAAGGGCGGTGGATGCGAGCGCCAGCCGCGGGCGCCAGCCGCGGGCGCCGACGCCTGGACACAGGGGCGCACGAGCGGGCTGGCGGCCACGGCGGACAGGAGGGGCGGGGAGGCAGCAAGTGCGGTGGGTAGCAAGCCGCAGGCATCAAGCGCGGCTGCAGGTAGTGACGGTAGCGGTGCGGGCGAGGCAGAGCACGCGACCAGGGGCGACAATAGAAGCGGGCGCGCATGGGCGACTAGGCCAGCGCGGGTGGGCGTCCGGTCACGAAGATGGCCAGCGCGAGCAGGTCGCGGCGCAGGGGAGGCGTTCGGGGCGCGGTGAGTTTGGTCCGGCGTGGTGGACGGCCAACGGGCGCGCACGGCATCGGGGGTGACCGCAGGCGCGGACGCGGGACATCTACGGTGGGGCGGTGAGCGTGCGTGCGCGGCGAAGAGAGGAGGGAGTGGAGGTCGAAGGTGGCCTCACCGACGGGGAGTAGGGTCCAAGGCAGCGGACTCGATGGAGGTTGAGGCGGCGGAGTCCAGCGACGGCGGGGACGAGGTCGAGGATGGAGAGGACGGCGAGTGATCCGGGCGGCAACGGTGGTGCTGCAGGCGCGGCGCGAGGACGGTGAAGAAGTTGCGGGGCGAAGGTGGCAGCCCTTGGGCGCAGGCGTGCTCGTCGGCGCCGCGAGGAGCAGCGGCGGACCCAGTCGGGTCGGCGGGGCACCGATGGGGGAGGGTGTCGCCGCGGTAGTGGTGGCGGAGGCGGGCACAACGGTGGGGAAGTCCGTCGACGGGGTCGGGGCACTGGCGATGTGGGGAGATAGGTTCGGGGAAGTTTCCCGATCCAGATCGGGTCGTGGGGGGGAGAGGAAGCGAGCGAGAGAGAGAGAGAGGGGATCGGGGTAATGGGGTGTGGGCTAGGGTTTGGTGGGGGAGGCCTAAGTAGGCCAGAGAGGGGGCGGCTGGGCCGGCCGGGTCGCTAGGCCAACTGGGCCGTGGCCAAGGGGGTGGGGGGTTCTTTGTTTTCTTTTCTTTTTATTTGTCCTTTTCTGTTTTTCCAAAAAAATGTTTATCACCTAATTGATTTTTTTATAAAATATGGGAGCTAGCTCATAAATTGCAGTGCATTAGATCCTAGCACCAAAAACTAGTTTGGGTGAAATACTATTTCATATTAGATATAGATTAATTAAAAGGTTATTAAATAATGTATTCAACCACTGTTTGAGGTTGTTTAAATGACTTATCAAATTTCAATAATGTTGTTTACAATTTTATCCTAGTCTCTGATTTATCCACTATTTATTGAACATTTTAGTTTTAATATTGGAAAGCTTCTATTGTTTGCTTGATTTTGAATTTTTAATTTGAACCGGTTTTGAACTAACGCGAGATCAACAATAGTAATTGTGGTGACATGGCATCATTAACAGGGACTACTGTAGCGTAGTTATCCGGGCGTCACAATTCTCCTCCACTACAAGAAATCTCGTCCCGAGATTTAGGAGCGGGAGTAAGGGGGAAGGGATTTGGTTACGTAATTCTAACGATTCTTCTCGGTCATAGTTGCTCTTCTCGAAGAGGACGATCCATTACATTGATTTCTTCAGTCCTCTGCTTCAGGTCATCATGATGAAGTCGTCGTCTGTCCTTCAGGATCTTCACCGTACTTAGGTAAAGGTGAGAAGGGGAAACCCTGTAAGGACGGATTCTAACAAGATCGAGCATCAGAGGTTACTCAGGGGAAGAAGCATAAGTACCTCTCGAATTGAAATTTAAGAAGATGTCGAGAGCAAAGTAAGAAGGTACCATGGGAAGTTTCAAACGGATAGGCAAGCATTCGATGCCTAATCAGAAGGTGAAAGGGGTTCAAAGCAACAAGAATAAGTATTGCATCTGATACGAGAATAGATCACTAGGCAGGCGGCCCGTGAACTACATACAAAGTTAGGATCGAGGAATAACTTTGGCAACAGGGTGTACAGTGGAGTCAGGTTTCGATCCTGTGGAACTGTGGGTTATGGGCTCACCATGTGGGTTAAAAGTAGGAGTGGTGACATTTTGCATGGTCATGATAGCAAGACATGTCAGAGGATAGCCTGTCATTTATGTCGGCAACAACATCGGTACCAAGGGCGAGGGACGAAGAGAACCATTTTCCTGCTTGTTGAACGAGGCGGACCAATAGGCAAAGTTCTCGTCCATCGGGGGCTACCGGAATGTCATGAACAATAGTAACAGGGTCTTGCTGACAGAATTGTACACTGAGGTGTTTACATAAGCAGGAGAATATTACTGCCTAGATCATATAGATCACAAGAAAGGTTAAACCAAACAATGGAAAGAAAAATATGATTATCAGTTTAAATAGAACAATGGAAAGGAAAATGTGTTTAAACACATATTCAAGGATATATCCTTCCCAAGGACAAGCAGATCATGATATCCATGATAGGATATAATGTAGAAAACTCTTTAGGTAAGGGGAGAGAAATTTCATGACATTACCCATACAGTGGTGTATGGATAATTGAGCAGGAAACATTTAACATTGGGCTTCAAATGTTCTCGTTGAAAATCGGAGTACCATAGACATGCTTCGAGATAGCTTTGACATGGCCAACAGGTAAAGGTCAGGCTATGGATACACAAAGGATCCATCAGGAACAACTTATAGAATAAGTCTTACAATTTCCTCATGGAAGAATGAATAACCTTACTAAAATGAAAACTATAACAATAGGTCCTCCGGCCAGGTGTGATAGGCATGACATCACCTTATCGGGTCAAAGACTAATGTTATAACTCCTGGAATTATGTTCCAACCATCATGTCTGATCGAGATTCAGATCTGATTGGTGACATGATACCTCAGACTCAGGATGTCCGAGAAGAAAGGGGTGTGGCACAAATTGACGAGAGATTTCATGACAATGTAATCAATCAATGATGAAATCAAGTCAAAGGAATGATGAAGCGAAAGGTTATTGGAACCACGAGTACGACACAAACTCGAAATCAAGTTTTTTTTGTTCAAGGGGAAATGATATGATGAGGGGGATCGACGTAAGATTAGCTCATCGTCAAAATTTGTGCTCCTGGGATAAGGACCAAGTAGCACAGTTAAAATTTAGCACGATAAAGATATTGCAGATAAGGCTTGGGATGACTTGAAGGATTATTAAAATCGTAAGCAACGAAAATTACTTAGAGTTATCGAATCGGAGTAGGGACTCGATTCACAATTCGGTGTTCCCGGTTGACGACAACCCAGAACCCAGGAAAATTGGAATCGGTGAGAAATAACAGTTGATGAAGAACCCATAAGAAGTTATGCAGTTCCATGATATTCTCAAGATACCGTGGGGTAATACTCGACGACAGACCAAAGTAGAGGTTGGACTGGGGTATTGCTCTGCCGAAGACAAATGCTTAAACTTGCAGGAGAAATGGTATTTAAAAGAGAAAATGGTCAGAACCACGTTCACAGATACAAGATGAAGTTATAACAAGGGGATAATTATTTTAAGAGAAGCTTCCATGATAAGGTATACATCGGGTCCATGGGCATCAACACGGGGTTCAAGGTCGACTCTCACTTGTTCAATGCATAACCTTTCATTCACCTCTCGTATTTTGAAAATGACATTAGTTGTTGAAAGCCTTTTCCTGGTGCCATACCAAAGAAGTATGACCCGTGAAATCTTTCGGGTTCACACGGATTAGGGAAGGCATAGGTTCAACCCATCGAGGCATCTTAGGAGCATATACCACAATTTCAGGAATAAATAATGCAAGCTCGATAGTAGAGCATGCTGGAGAAAGCAGAGGATACAATTTACCAAAGGCCTTATGTATCCGAGGAAAGGCTCACAAGCTTATAGAATATGAAGGACGTTGTTGGATAAAATCCAACAAAAGATCTGGTGGTCCACAAGGGATCTGATGTGAGCATCGGTACTCAACCAGAGGAAGAAGGAATGCAAGGAGATCAATTTATGGAAACAATTGACTAACTCAAAGTTCAAATGCAAAGGAATTATCAATTCCAAGATAAGGGATCAGAAGCAATGCTCTGATTAGGGATGGATAAGTTGAATAGCCTTAGGGGTACAATCGATGGCAAAATTTGATTGGTCGAGATCCAGCTCATGATTAAAATGGTGTCTGAGTCGGAAGGATAAATTCCAGGGAACAACTGATGATTGTGTCCATTCACACACATGTTGAATCAAAAGGATAAAAATGACAATCACAATGGTTTTTAAAGTAATTTGCTAGATCAATGGAATTAACCGGAATGCAAGTATGCAAGAATTCCAAGAACAACAGGCTGTTGAGGATTTTCGGGGATCGAATGGTATTTCGAAGATTTTTTTTGAAATACATGAATCAACTGGGGAGGAACGGATACTCGATAAGTGCAAGAAATTATCCGTAGGGATAATAATACAAAAAGAGCTGCAATGCAGTAGGCATTCTTGGAATATCGAAGAAATTTTTCAGGGTATCAAGTAATAACAAGGGCAACTTGGTACGAAGGTATGAACAGCAAACGTAAGTGGTTATCCATAAGGATTTACCGGTGGTCGGGAATAGCAAAAGGCCGTGAGCATAAAATCTTGAGAGAACATTGGATAGTATATTCAGAATCCTTCGATGCACCATGCAATCATCTGGAGTGATGGGCTCTCTGGGAGGAAGTAATTACGAGAACCTAGAGTTAGCGTTGGTAAAATCATTTAACCCGAATAGAAGAGAGATTAGAATCCTGGAGTATAGATGAGGAATAAAGGATCCTAATACCACCCAATGGCGACGTGGGCCCGTAAGCCACACAACCATGTTAGTAAAAGTTTTGCAACATCTAGACTCGACTTCGGCCAAGGAGTTGGTAGGGGGATTCCTACAGGCAGTCGGCTCTAATACCAACTTGTGATGCCTCCGATTTGACGGTACACTAATCATACACACAAACGTGTACGATCAAGATCAGGGACTCACGGGAAGATATCACAACACAACTCTACAAATAAAATAAGTCATACAAGCATCATATTACAAGCCAGGGGCCTCGAGGGCTCGAATACAAGAGCTCGATCATAGACGAGTCAGCGGAAACAATAATATCTGAGTACAGACATAAGTTAAACAAGTCTGCCTTAAGAAGGCTAGCACAAACTGGGATACAGATCTAAAGAGGCGCAAGCCTCCTGCCTGGGATCCTTCTAAACTACTCCCGGTCGTCGTCAGCGGCCTGCACGTAGTAGTAGGCACCTCCCGAGTAGTAGTAGTCGTCATCGACAGTGGCGTCTGGCTCCTGGACTCCAACGTCTGGTTGCAGCAATCGGGTATAGAAAGGGGGAAAAGGGGGAGCAAAGCAACCATGAGTACTCATCCAAAGTACTCGCAAGCAAGGAGCTACACTACATATGCATGCATTGGTATCAAATGGAAAAGGGGTAGCATATCTGGACTGAACTTCAGAATGCCAGAATAAGAGGGGGGTAGCTAGTCCTATCGAAGACTATGCTTCTGGTAACCTCCATCTTGCATCATGTAGAAGAGAGTAGATGGTAAGTTCACCAAGTAACATCATGTAGCGTAATCCTACCCGGCAATCCTCTCCTCATCGCCCTGTGAGAGAGCGATCACCCGTTGTATCTGGCACTTGGAAGGGTGTGTCTTATTAAGTCTCCGGTTCTAGTTGTCATAAGGTCAAGGTACAACTCCAAGTCGTCCTGTTACCGAAGATCACGACTCATTCGTATAGATTAACTTCCCTGCAGGGGTGCACCACATTTCCCAACACGCTCGATCACCTTTGTCCGGACACACTTTTTTGGGTCATGCCCGGCCTCGAAAGATCAACACGTCGCAGCCCTACCTAGGCACAACAGAGAGGTCAGCACGCTCGTCTAAATACTATGCCGCAGGGGTCTGGGCCATTCGCCCATTGCACACCTACATGTTGCGTACGCGGCCGGTGAGCAGACCTAGCCTCCCTTATACAAGAGTAGATGTTCCAGTCCAACCCGGCGCGCGCCGCTCAGTCATTGACGTCATGAAGGCTTCGGCTAATACCACGACGTCGAGTGCCCATAACTGTCCCCGCGTAGATGGTTAGTGCGTATAGGCCAGTAGCCAGACTCAGATCAAATACCAAGATCTCGTTAAGCGTGTTAAGTATCCGCGAACGCCGACTAGGGCCAGGCCCACCTCTCTCCTAGGTGGCCTCAACCTGCCCTGTCACTCCGCCACAAAGCAACAGACGGGGGCCGTCGGGAACCCAGGCCCACCTCTACCGGGATGGAGCCACCTGCCCCTTCAGCCCCCAACTCCGAACAGTATCATAAGTAATGTAACAGTATAAAGTACATCGCATATGCCCGTGATCACCTCCCGAAGTGATCACAGCCCAGTAGTATAGCATGGTAGACGGACAAGAGTGTAGGGCCACTGATGGAACACTAGCATCCTATACTAAGCATTAGGATAGCAGGTAAAGGTAACAACAGTAGTAGCAAGGACAGGCTATGCATCAAAATAGGACTAACGGAAAGCAGTAACATGCTACACTACTCTAATGCAAGTACTAGAGAGATGAATAGGCTATATCTCGTGATCAAAGGGGGGGCTTGCCTGGTTGCCCTGGCAAGAGAGAGGGGTCGTCAACAATGTAGTCGAACTCAGTGGCATCAGCAACGGTCTTGGGGTCCGTCGGAGAAGAAGAGGGGGGAAGAAATAGTAAATACGGAGCAAACAAAGCATCACAAAACATAACGAGGTAATATGCAGAGCTAGGTATGCCCTAACGCGGTATTAGGTGATACCAGCGAAGGGGGGAAACATCCGGGAAGATATCCCTGATGTTTCGCATTTTCGGACAAACGAACTGGAGGGGGAAAGTTGCGTGTTTGCTATGCTAGGGATGCGTGGCGGATGAACGGGCTGCGTATCCGGGTTTGTCTCGTCATTTTGAGCAACTTTCATGTACAAAGTTTTTCCATCCGAGCTACGGTTTATTTTATATTCATTTTAAAAGGTTTAAATCATTTTTAGGATTAATTTAATTATTTAAATCAACATTATCCAGAATAGTGTTTGCTGACGTCATCATGACGTCTGCATGGCGTCAGCAGTCAACAGGGCGTTGACTAGGTCAAACTGATGTGTGGGTCCCGCATGTCATTGACTGTTTAGTTAATTAAGGATAGTTAAATAAGTTAATTAGCTAATTAGGTTAATTAAACAGGATTAATTAAGTTAATTTAGTGAATTAATTAATTATAATTTGAATTGTTTTCTTTCTTTTTTTTAAACGTTCTGTGAGGTGGGGCCCCCGTGTCTGTGTCCAGGGGAGGCCACGAGGCGGGTTAGCAGGCGCAACTGCTCGGGACCGAAACCGCCCGAGGGGGAGCGAGGCGAAGGTCGGCCGCCTGAGGACAGGGGCTAGGCCACGGCGATGAGGACGGTCGCCGGAGGGGCATGGGTAACGCGCGGTGAGCAAGGGCGGTGGATGCGGGCGCCAGCCGCAGGCGCCGACGCCTGGACACAGGGGCGCGCGAGCGGGCTGGCGGCCACGGCGCACAGGAGGGGCGGGGAGGCAGCAAGTGCGGCGGGTAGCAAGCTGCAGGCATCAAGCGCGGCTGCGGGCAGTGATGGTAGCGGTGCGGGCGAGGCAGAGCACGCGACCAGGGGCGGTAATAGGCGTGGGGCGTGCATGGGTGATTAGGCCAGCACGGGTGGGCGTCCGGTCACGGAGATGGCTGGCGCAAGCAGGGCGCGACGCAGGGAAGGTGTTCAGGGCGCGGTGAGTTTGGCCCGGCGCGGTGGACGGCTAACAGGCGCGCACGGCGTCGGGGGTGACCGCAGGCGCGGACGCAGGACAACTACGGTGGGGCGGTGAGCGTGCGTGCGCGGCGAAGAGAGGAGGGGCTGGAGGCCGAAGGTGGCCTCACCGGCGGGGAGTAGGGTCCAAGGCAGCGGGCTCGATGGAGGTTGAGTCGGCGTAGTCCAGCGACTGCGGGGACGAGGTCGAGGATGGAGAGGACGGCGAGTGATCCGGGCGGCGACGGTGGTGCTGCAGGTGTGGCGCGAGGACGATGAAGAAGTTGCGGGGAGAAGGTGGCAGCCCTTGTGCGCAGGCGTGCTCGTCGGCGCCGAGAGGAGCAGCGGCGGACCCAGTCGGGTCAGCAGGGCACCGATGGGGGAGGGTGTCGCCTCGGTAGTGGTGGCGGAGGCGGGCGCAGTGGTGGGGAAGTCCGGCAACGGGGTCGGGGCGCTAGCGATGTGGGGAGATGGGGTCGGGGCAGTTTCCCGATCCAGATCGGGTCGTGGGGGGGAGGAGAGGAACCGAGCGAGAGAGAGAGGGGATCGGGGTAGTGGGGTGTGGGCTAGGGTTTGATGGGGGGAGGCCTAAGTAGGCCAGAGAGGGGGCGGCTGGGCCGGCCGGGTCGCTAGGCCAACTGGGCCGTGGCCCAGAGGGTGGGGGGTTCTTCGTTTTCTTTTCTTTTTATTTATCCTTTTCTGTTTTTCCAAAAAAAATGCTTAGCACCTAATTGATTTTTTTATAAAATATGGGAGCTAGCTCATAAATTGCAGTGCATTAGATCCTAGCACCAAAAACTAGTTTGGGTGAAATACTATTTCATATTAGATGTAGATTAATTAAAAGGTTATTAAATAATGTATTCAACCACTGTTTGAGGTTGTTTAAATGACTTATCAAATTTCAATAATGTTGTTTACAATTTTATCCTAGCCTCTGATTTATCTACTATTTATTGGACATTTTAGTTTTAATATTGGAAAGCTTCTATTGTTTGCTTCATAAGGGATTACTGTAGCCTCTGATTTTGAATTTTATCCTAGCCTCTGATTTTGAATTTTTAATTTGAACCGGTTTTGAACTAACGCGAGATCAACAACAGTAATTGTGGTAACATGGCATCATTAACAGGGATTACTGTAGCGTAATTATCCGGGCGTCACACCTACCCCCCTGGGCACCCCCCCCCACCTCGTGGCCCCCCTGGCAGCCCTGTGATGCCCATCTTTGGCTATATGGAGTCTTTTGTGGAGGAAAAAACCATAAGCTAGCTCACGGGATGAAACTCCACCGCCAGGAGGCAGAACAAATCTAGGGCTCCGGCGGAGCTGTTCTGCCGGGGAAACTTCCCTCCGGGACGGGGAAATCATCACCATAGTCATCACCAACGATCCTCTCATTGGGAGGGGGTCATTCTCCATCAACATCTTCACAAGCAGCATCTCATCCCAAACCCTAGTTCATCTCTTGTATACAATCTTTGTCCCAAAGCCTCAGATTGGTACTTGTGGGTTGCTAGTAGTGTTGATTACTCTTTCTAGTTGATGCTAGTTGGTTTATTCAGTGGAATATCATATGTTCAGATCCTTTATGCATATTAATACCCCTCTGATTATGAACATGAATATGATTTGTGAGTAGTTACGTTTGTTCCTGGGGACATGGGAGAAGTCTTGCTATAAGTAGTCATGTGAATTTCGTATTCGTTAGATATTTTGATGAGATGTATGTTGTCTTTCCTCTAGTGGTGTCATGTGAACGTCGACTACATGACACTTCACCATGGTTTGGGCCTAGAGGAGGGCATTGGGAAGTAATAAGTAGATGATGGGTTGCTAGAGTGACAGAAGCTTAAACCCTAGTTTATGCGTTGCTTCATAAGGGGCTGATTTGGATCCATATGTTTCATGTTATGGTTAGGTTTACCTTAATACTTCTTTTGTAGTTGCAGATGCTTGCAATGGGGGTTAATCATAAGTGGGATGCTTGTCCAAGGAAGGATAGTACCCTAGCACTGGTCCACCCACATATTAAATTAACAAAGTACCGAATGCGAATCATATGAACGTGATGAAAACTAGCTTGACAATAATTCCCATGTGTCCTCAGGAGCGCTTTCCTTTATATAAGAGTTTGGCCAGGCTTGTCCTTTTCTACAAAATGGATTGGGTCATCTTGCTGCACCTTATTTACTTTTATTACTTGTTACCCGTTACAAACTACCTTATCAGAAAACTATCTGTTACCGATAATTTCAGTGCTTGCAGAGAATACCTTACTGAAAACTGCTTATCATTTCCTTCTGCTCCTCGTTAGGTTCGACACTCTTACTTATCGAAAGGACTACGATAGATCCCCTATAATTGTGGGTCATCAAGACTCTTTTCTGGCACCGTTGCCGGGAAGTGAAGCGCCTTTGGTAGGTGGAATTTGGTAAGGAAATTTTTTATAGTGTGCTGAAATTTACTGTCACTTGTTACTATGGAAGATAATCCTTTGAGGGGCTTGTTCGGGGTAACTTCACCCTGACCAGTAGATCAAAGAGTTTCTCCTCAACCTACTGAACCTACTAAAAAATGTTTACTTTGAAATTCCTTCGGGTATGATAGAGAAACTGCTAGCTAATCCTTTCATAGGTGATGGAACATTGCATCCCAATTTGCACCTAATCTATGTGGATGAAGTTTGTGGATTATTTAAGCTTGCAGGTATGCCCGAGGAAGTTATCAAGAAGAAGGCCTTCCCTTTATCTTTTAAGGGAAAGGCATTGACATGGTTTAGGCTATGTGATGATATGGGATCATGGAACTACAACCGATTGAAATTGGAATTTCATCAGAAGTTTTATCCTATGCATCTTGTTCATCGTGATCGTAATTATATATATAAGTTTTGGCCTCGTGAAGGAGAAAGAATCGCTCAAGCTTGGGGGAGGCTTAAGTCAATGTTATATTCATGCCCCAATCATGAGCTCTCAAGAGAAATTATTATTCAAAAATTTTATGCTCGACTTTCTCTCGATAATTGCTCCATGCTCGATACTTCTTGTATCGGCTCTTTTATGATGAAGACTATTGAATTCAAATGGGATTTATTGGAAAGAATTAAACGCAACCCTGAAGATTGGGATCTTGACGAAGGTAAGGAGTCAGGTATAACACCTAAGTTTGATTGCGTTAAATCTTTTATGGATACCGATGCTTTCCGCGCATTTAGACTTAAATATGGACTTGACTCTGAGATAGTACCTTCTTTCTGTGAATCTTTTGCTACTCATGTTGACCTCCCTAAGGAGAAGTGGTTTAAATATAATCCTCCCATTGAAGTAAAAGTAGTTGTACCTATTAAAGTTGCAGAAAAGACTATCACTTATAATGATTCTGTTGTTCCTACTGCTTATATCGAGAAACCACCACTACAAAAAAATACACTTCCGTGATGATACGTGTTTGTCACAGTAGGTCGCGTTTTCTGTCATGCATGTACATCCATGACAAATTTATGATAGAATCAAGATAGTCATACCTGTGCTGTCGTAGAAGTGTTCCATGACATTGCCAAAATTATCATCATGGAAGTGTCCACTTCCATGACGATAAATCGCGTGTCATAGAAGTGCTTTCTTCAAGGGTGACCGACACGTGGCATCCACCTTAACGGAACGCCGTTAGGCTATCGGGTCGGATTTTGGATCCAATAACCCGTTAACAGCCACGACCAATGCCGATTTTCCACGTGTAAAATTCTCATAGGCTGACGGATCCACGCATCAGCTCCGCATTGGCACAGGTGTCACTCATCCAACGGTCGAGATGGGCCTATGATATGTTGACATGTGGACCGGCCCAAAAGTGGCCCACAAAGTTTAAATGGGTCGTCCCAACCGAAGGCCCATAAGATTTAGCGGACCATAATGGGCCGGCCCAGCTAAAGGCCCACAAAATTTAGCGGACCATAATGGGTTGGCCCAGCTAAAGGCCCACATGATTTTGCAGACCATAATGGGCCGGCCCAGCTAAAGGCCCACAAGATTTTGCAGACCACAATGGGCTGGCCCAGCTAAAGGCCCACAAGATTCTGCAGACCATAATGGCCCAGCTAAAGGCCCAACATTCTCTGTCAAATCGGCCCGTCAATGGTCTGTCCTAAACTTGTCATCAACGCGGCCTATGGTCACTTCTGGCCCGTTAATAGTCCGCTAAGTAATTGGGCCGAATTACGGCCTGGTGTATTTCCGGCCTGTTAAAGGTCCGGCTTTATTTGGGCCCATTTACAGGCCATCAAAACTTTCGGCCCATAAACGACCATGAAGGATTTGGGTCATATTCGGCCATGTCTGACATTCGGCCTATTAGAGGCCCACTATAGCTTTGGGCCACTTTCGGCCTGTTGTCATTTTCGGCCTGTTAACGCCGGACGTAAACCATGGGCCATATGTGGCCCAACGTCATATCGGGCCCATTAACGGCCCATATAAAAATGACGATAATCTAGCCTGACCGAAGTTCCGGCCTGTTAAAGGCCCATGTATTAGGTCAGCGCATTTACGGCCCGTCCGAATTTCGGCCTGTCAAAGATCCGCATCGTAAATGGGCCACCATTTTGGCCTGCTAAGTCCAGTGGGTTATTTGGCACAATCACGACCCAATCTCACTTTTGGTCTATTAAAGGCCCATGTTTTTTATGGGCTCGAGATATTTACACCTGTAAACGGCCTATTTTTACTGACAGCCCAAATTATGTTTAGGCCTGTCAAAGGCCCACTATGGGCACAGGCCTACCAGAAAAATATGAAAGCTTATGCTGATTTAGGCCCAGATATTTTTAGTGGGCTACATGCCAATTTCGGCCCGTAATCGTTTTTAGCCCAATTGGAATGGGCCCGATGAATGTTGGCATGTTGGGCTCCTATGAAGCTTTCGGCCGAATACATTACTAAGATAAACCTACACTGTGCAAAAATAGCGTCGTAATTACTGCAGCCTGAGGCAGCATCATAAATGTTGTATCACAACAAAATAAATTCCAACCATACAACAAAAGGCAAGTTGGCATAAAGTTTACAGTCCTTCCAGATAAAAGCACCATCACATGTATAGAAGCACAGATCATTTGACCTAAGTGCTAATGTTTCAGGCTGTAGAATCTGATGGAGCAGCACGATCTCCACCTTTTTCCACCATTGCTCTTGTACAATGAAGCGAATGTCTGATAGTCTGGTTTCAAAACCATTCATATCTTGACGACATTTCTCAACCACTATTCTTATTTCCGAAACAACGTCCATTAGGGATTGGACTTGTGTCTGGAGCACAGATATATCACTATGCCTAGCAGGAAGATTTTGTTCAGTAGGCGATTTGGACGAGGTTACCTTAACAACCAACCCAGAATTACGCAGGAAGGTGCTCTTTGCACTATTAGTGGAGAGATACTGACGCACTACAGCAAGAGGTGACATTGTGCATGTAGTAGCCTCATCACCTTCAGGTGGTTGTGGCTGTTCAATCATTTGTTCCATAGCTTCCTGAAAGTGTGAACTTGTAGATTAGTGTACCAGATAAGTTACTAATTAGACAAAAAAACAAAGTAGGTTAAACGTTTATACATAACTTATTTTGGTGAACTACTGTAATACATTAGCATGTATTGTAGTGCCAACTACATAATAAAATCACTTTCGGAACATATGTCCATGTAGCATGCCTACTGTATTGTCTATTTCCTCACATTCGTTGACATCTAAGGATAAAAAGGCATGGTTTAAAGTAGGATGAACATAGTATGACATCATTCATATCATGGGCAAACAGATATAAAACAAACATGCTATTTTGTCATTCTGTGCGCACGTGAACATAACAACTAGATTATCGATCAAGACCAAAAGAATATCCTTCATCTCTTTTAAACCATGTAAGGTGAAATGATACGTTAAGACAACTGTGAATAAAAGTGAACAGAGTAACTGACATTGGCTGCAAACCAAGTAGTTAAATGAACACATCACAGTACCAATCAGTTCAAGGCAGGAGGAGTAAAAGGACTTACAACAGCGGCTTGAACTGGTGTGCTCATGCCCTTCATCTTGTTGGTGTGGCAATTCTTGAAGATTTGCACTGCATTCGGTTCAGGTTCTTTTCGGTCCGCACGGGCTTTCCTCTGTATTTGGAACAAGTCAATATAGATACGGTAATATGGCACAAAAAAGAAGGAAGTAGCAGCTATTTACAAGAGCCTCGCAGTGTGCAATATAGCTACGAGATCCTGTTGTCTGTTGGAATTTCACTTTAGAACGGTTGGTTTTGTTCTTCAAACAGTTAGCCTAGAAGAAGATACACGTGTAAGGCACATACATAAATACAAGTTCAATATGTGGTCTGATCAAATACATATAGCCTACCTGATACTTTGGATCAGACCAGTGTTTAATGAGGGTTGTCCAGTCTTCATCTGTAATATATTCCACTGGAGATGTTTGGGTGATTTCATTGTTAGCCTTGCCTTCAAAGTGAGATTTTCTAAGGTGGTACCGATACTATCGCAAAGCAGACTGAAAAACATGAGTGCATGCTTGTTTAGTCGCATCATCTTTCGGATCCAACTTGAACCTCATCAATTGAAAAAAGAATGTGAGCCTTATTAGGAGGAAGCTAGAAAGTATGGGACAGAGCAAGACAATATTACTAATTGCGATGGATAACATTACTTATGGATAAATGGTCAAGGAAGGTGTTAAACTGGGTATTGTCTTTCTCATTCCTGTACTGGATCCACGTTGGGAGGATACGTGCATGACACCAAATGGCAACGGCTTCCTCTGATACTAACTTGGCTGACTCTGTAGCATCACGTGGCCTTTTTAAACCTGCCTCAAAATGGATCTCCATTCTTCCTCCTTTATATTCTGTTAATCTGTCAAGCATTATCCCTGATGTCCGTTTCCGCTTGCACCGTGGTGCTAGTTCAACAACAAATATGGAAAGTGTTAGTGTACATCAAACTGTGAGAGTACATATAAAGGAGCATGCAACTGCAACTTGACTCGGTCAGGTACCGTCTTGGTGTTGATGCTCATGGGGTTCATATGATCTTGCCAAGTCCTGTTGTGTCAGCAGTGCTTCGGAAGTAGTGTTAGGTGTGAAGGCAGCTTGGGAACTGGCCAGTTCTGGAGCAAACGAACGAGTAACTGGTTGAGATGCTAGTACAGTTGAAGCGGATGCTACAGCTGGTGGAGCAGGTGATACTGTGTTTGTAGATTTAGCCGGTGGACTTGGACCTTCTTCTGCACTATAAGTACCAGCAGAATCTCGACGGCAGAACCTTTTCCGTTTCACCCGATGAGTAACAGCACTCCCTACTATATTATTTTCCTTGCTCTTTTTTGACTTTGCCATGTCAAGCTATACTCACAACATAAAAGAATAAAATCACTCTTCAGAACTCATTGATGCATGATACAGACAAGCAATACTTTGATGTAAGACAACCGTATGAGGATGGAATATGTAAGAAAAACAGGACGGCATGACATATTCACAGCTACGATGTGCAAACTAAGCAGAAGGATTTTCAAGAAAATAGAAGTAATGCAAGCTAGACACCATATGAAAGATGCAACCAATATTACTCTGCCAAGTTAAAAGTTCTGGTCATAAGTGGCAATTCGAAAAATTAGAAGCAGTACAACATAGAAATCAATGCAAGATGCAACCACTATCAAACTGCCATGTTAAAAGCGTCCAATCATGAGTGACTGATGCGGGATACACAACAACAGTACTTTGATGTAAGAACATGGTATGATAGATAGATGCAGTGTATTCTAGACACAGAAAGCCATGTCATATGCACATGTATAACATATAAACTCAGCAGGTGCAATTTAATCAAAATAGAAGAAATACAGGCTAGACAACATATGCAACATGAAACCAATTATCACACTGTCAACTTAGAGCAAGCACCTGCGATGGTGGAGTACGGGAGATGAACTCATCATGTAGACTTGGGACTTCAACTTCATTAGCAGTAGCAGTGGAAAATCTAGAGAGTCTCTGTTTGCGTCGGTGCGGAGGACCATCAACATCCCCTAACTTACTCTTTTCCTTCCTATTTTCTGATATTGCCTTATGAAGTCAAAACCACAAGAAGATGAATAAAATTAGCTCTGCATAACTGGTTGATGCATGATACAGACGAACACTACTTTGATGTAAGGCAAGCGCATGATAGGAGGATGGAATGTATACAAAAAAAGACAGCGTTTCATATTCACACGTATGATAGGAGGATGGAATATGTATGAAAAAACAGTAAGTGAAAGGCCTTTCAACAAAATTAGAAGAAATGAAAGCTAGGCACCATATGAATATGCAACCAATATCACTCTATCAGGTAAAAAGTGTCTCGTTGTAAGTGCCATTTCAAGAAATTAGAAGCAGTACAAGCTAGAAGACAATGCAAGATGCAACCTACATCATAGTCCCAAGTTAAATGTGTCTTATGGGTAAGTGATCATTGCAGGTATAAGTTGTAAGCTACGCAGATGGAATTCAACATAATCAGAAGCAATACAAACTAGACATCATACGGAAAACGCAACCACGTATAACAATTCCAAGTGAGAGCAAGCACCTGTGATGGTGGAGTAGGGGAGATGTGCTCATCATGTACACATATGTTCTAGAAACAGGAACACGTGTCATATTCATAGGCATTATGTGTAAAGTAAGCAGATGCAATTCAAGTTAGAAGCAATACAAGATAGACATCATACGCAACATGCAACCACATATAATAGTGTCAAGTTAAAGCAAGCACCTGTGATGGTGGAGTAGGGGAGATGTGCTCATCATCTACACAGCTACGTTGACTGTCCAGCCTTGTGTTGTCTTGCGAATCTTGTTGGGAGGATGGCGGAGTAGAATCTGTAGAGACCCCTTGTTTGAGTTGCTCCGAAGGACCACCATCATCCACTGCCGGACTAATTTCCTTCAGCTGTAATGATTTTGCATTGTGAAGTCAAACCGATAAGAAAAAGGAATAAAATTCGCTCTTCAGAATCATTCATGCATGATACTAACGAACACTACTCGGGTGAAAGGCAAACACATGATGCGAGGATGGAATATGTATGAAAAACATGATGGTGTGACATATTCACACCTATGATGTGGTAACTAAGAAGAAGACATTTCAAAAAATTGGAAGCACTGCAAGCTAGACACCATATGAAAGATGCAACCAATATCACTCTGCCAAGTTCAAACTATATGGCGTTTCAACAAATTAGAAGCAGTACATGGTAGAAATCGTATGCAAGACACAACCAATATCACAGTGGCGACTTAAAGGTGCCTTATCATAAGTGACTGATGTGGGATATGCAAGAATAGTAATCTGATGTAGAAACAGGAACACATGTCATATTCACAGGCATTATGTGTAAAGTAAGCAGATACAATTCAACAAAGTTAGAAGCAATACAAGCTAGACATCATACGCAACATGCAACCACATATAATAGTGCCAGGTTAGAGCAAGCACCTGTGATGGTGGAGTAGGGGAGATGTGCTCATCATCTACACAGCTACGTTGACTGTCTAGCCTTGTGTTGTCTTGCGAATCTTGTTGGGAGGATGGCAGAGTAGAATCTGTAGAGAACCTCCGTTTCAGTTGCTCGGAAGGACCACCATCATCCAATGCCTTGCCAATTTCCTTCAGCTTTATTGATTTTGCATTGTGAGGTCATACCGACAAGAAAAAGGAATATCATTCGCTCTTCAGAACTCATTCATGCATGATACTGACGAACACTACTCTGATGAAAGGCAAAGTCATGATACGAGGATGGAATATGTACAAAAAAATGGACGGCTTGACATATTCACACCTATGATGTGGTAACTAAGTAGAAGGCACTTCAACAAATTAGAAACACTGCAAGACACCATATGGAAGTTGCAATCAATATCATTCTGCCAAGTTAAAACTGTCTCGTCATAGGTGGCGTTCATCAAACTAGAAGCAATACATGCTAGAAATCATATTCAAGACGCAAACCAATATCACACTGCCAACTTAAAGGTGTCCCAACATAAGTGACTGATGCAGGATACACAAGAAGAGTAGTTTCATGTAAGAACATGGTGTGATAGACAGATATAGTATGCACCAAAAATAGGAAAGCGTGTCATATTCACATGTATCATGTGTAAGATAAGCAGATGCAGTTTACACTAATTAGGAGCAATAAGAGCTAGACACCATATGCAACATGCAACCAGATATCACACTGCCAAGTTAGAGCAAGCACCTTGGATTGTGGAGTAGGGGAGCGGAGACTTGGACCTTGTAATGCACTATCAGTACAAGGAGAATCGGTACAGATGCTCCGTTTATGTTGCTGCAGAGGACCACCATCATCGCCTTCCTTACTCTTTTCCTTCCTCTTTCTTGATTTTGCCTTGTCAAGTCAAACCCACAAGAAAAAGGAATAAAATTTGCTCTTCGGAACTTATTGATGCATGATACTAACGAACACTACTTTCATGTAAGGCAGTCGCATGATAGGAGGATGGAATATGTATGAAAAACAGGACGGCGTGACATATTGACATGGATGATGTATAAAGTGTAAACTAAGCACAAGGTGCTTGAACTTGTTAGAATCGATGCAAGCAAGAAACCATATGAAAGATGAAACCAATATCACTCTGACAAATTAAAAGGGTGCCCTAACAAATGTATTTGACCAAATTAGAAGCAATACATAGCAACAGGCTAGAAATAATATGCAATATGCAACGAATAAAGGTGACTCATCGTAAGTGATTGATGTAGGATACAGAAGAGAGGTAGTTTCATGTAAGAACAAGGTTAACACATAGATGTAGTGTGTACCAAAAATAGGAAGGCATGTCCTATTCACAGGTATAGTGTGTAAACTAAGTAGATGCAATTTACCCTAATTAGAAGCATTACAAGCTAGACACCGTATGCAACATGCAACCACATATCACACTGCGAAGTTAGAGCAAGCACCTGTGATGGTGGTGTAGGGGAAGTGCGGTCTTCAGGTACAGAGCTACGTTCAATATCTTCATTTAGGCTTGCTATTTCTTGAGAATAATGTGGAGAGGATGAAATTGCATTCTTTATAAGAGTATTGTGTCTCATATTAACCCACGCGCGTGACTGTCTCATCATAAGCGATAGACGCAGGATACACAAGAACAGTAGTTTGATGTAAGAACATGGTGTGATAGGCAGATGTAGTATGTACCAAATACAGGAAGGCATGTCATATTCACATGTATAATGTGTAAGCTAAGGAGATGCAATTTAACAAATTAGGATCATTGATGAGGGATACACAAGAAAAGTAGTTTGATGTAAGAACATGGTTAATAGAAAGACGTAGTATGTACCAAAAATAGGAAGGCATGTCATATGCACAGGTATAATGTGTTAACTAAGCAGATGCAATTTAGCCTAATTAGAAGCATTACAAGGTAGACACCATATGCAACATGCAACCACATATCGCACTGCCAAGTAAGAGCAAGCACCTGTGATGGTGGTGTGGGGGAATTGTGGTGATTAACTAGAGAGCTACATTGACTATCTTCATTTAGCCTTGCTGTTTCTTGAGAATCATGTGGGGAGGATGACACTGCACTCTTTAAACGAGTAGGGCGTCTCACAGTAACCCACTCGAGTGACTGTCTCATCATAAGTGATTGACGAGGGATACAAAAGAGCATTAGTTTGATGTACGAACATGGTTAATAGACATATGTAGTATGTATCAAAAACAGGAAGGCATGTCATTATCAAAGGTATAATGTGTAAAGTAAGCAGATGCAATTTAACCAAATTGGAAGCAATACAAGCTAGACACCATATGCAACATGCAACCACATTTGACAGCGCGAAGTTAAAGCAAGCACCTGGGATGGTTGTGTGTGGCAATTGAGATCATCAACTGCAGAGCTACGTTTACTGTCTCCAACTGCTGACACTGCACCCATTAGAGCGCTAAAACGCTTAGTGCTTATCTTCGAATTACACTGGAGCGACTTCTGTCTTTTCTTTTCTGCATTCATCAACACTGCGTCAGAGTCTGAAATACATATGCATAAAAAACAATAGTGTGAGTATGGGTGAAGTGTGTGCACAATTAGTACAGTGTAAAGGTAGAAGATAGCAGGTCGGTGAGAAATAAATGATGGGAGACATATGATAGCTCTACAACATGCATGGCACACTAAATTACTACAAGATCCTATGAAAATAACAGTCGACTGAAAGCAAATAGGCCAGTCCATTTTTTCTGCACCATCCGATGTACAAAGAACGGGCAGATCGCCTTCATCTACCTCTAATCAGTCAGTGTTGATGATCTTGCTTGAAACGCCAGCGACCACCGGCCCAGTATTCCTCCCCTGCCTGCGCCCTCCCCTCGACCTCACCGCACCGCCGTGCTTAGCACCGCCCCCCGGCCATCCATTCAAGCCCCGCCGACTTGCAGATCGGGCGCAAGCAGCTCCTGCGCCCACACCCCTATGATAGACACCGATGCGCCGCTTCCACGGGGAATAAGCGGACTAGGTGCTCCGCGCGCCTAAGCGGGTGCTGCTTCTTTTAATTGCGGTTCGACTGGCCCTGAATTAAAATCCAGGCGGGCTACTGACCTCTAGCAAAGGTGAAATAGTAAAAGGGAGGAAACCTTGTGCATTAGTATCATGAAGAAGATGCACTAAGAAGCGCTCACCTAGTTTCTTTTCATGGGATGAATACGGTGTGAGCGGAGACATAAGATTTGCATGAATAAGGGAAGAGGAGTACCTCTTTCTGCTGGCAGTGTTGTGTCCTCCTTCTGTTTTTCCGACGATCTTCTTGTTGTTCGCAGGAAACCAGAAGTTGTGGAGGACGGTGCAGCCTTGGACGAACCCATGGCCAAGTTGTTGAGTGTGGTGCGGTGGCCGTCTGTCGGTGGCGGGGAAGAAGATCCGACGCGGTGAACAACGGCGTAGCGGGAACAGCTCCGATGCGGTGGACGGTTGCGATAGTGGAGCCGCAGCAGTGAGGCGCAGGACGGCATGGTTGGAGTGGTTCTGGTACAGCGCACATCGGCATCAGCGTCGTGGAGGCAGCTTTGCCTCGGCTTTAGCAGTTAAGTCCTTGAGGGCATTGTGGTTGCGGTTGCGTTGGACGACGACATCGGGGTACCGGCTCCGGCGTGATGGAGGAGGGTGGCGGTGGATTGGCCGCTATGGGGTGGAGGACGGAGGAGGCTGGGGTCTCACGGCTGGTGGAGAGGGCGTTTTCGCGCTCACGGAGTATGAATGGGGAAACGGAGGCAGGCGGGGAACTAAGGGGGAACAATGTTTCGGTTTGAGACGCGCTTGTTTGAAATTTGGGGAAAGTTACAAACTTTGCCCCCAACTAAAATTTCAGACATATTGCGGGTTGGGGGTAGGACAGTCATGTCAGGTGTCCCAAATGTGGGCGGGATAGATTTCGGCCGAGCGCATGGGTAGGCGCCCACGGCGTATGAATGCTTCTCGGAGGCGGTTGAGACTGGCGTCTTGGTGGAGTTACAAACCTACCCTGGTTTAGACCTTTGGATATCGGGCCGATAGGCTACACGGGTCAGAGTCAGGATAGTAATTTCCTACCACCAAAACATTAGTCTCGCGCGGTTTTGGGTGACCAGAGGCCTATTTGGCGCTTCTTCATTATTTGGGAGCAGAAGCATTAACGTTTTCGGTTCTCTTGAATTGAACTTTCAGGATTTGTCAAACTTCACAAATCTTTACTCTTGAAAATCCTAAAGCTATGATTATTTTGGAATGGAGGGGTACATTTGAATATACATTGTACACGAGTATATATTAAAAAATATGCAACTTACCTCAGTTCATGCATGGTTCCAGATATAATCTCCTTGGTTGCCAAAAAAAGTTAGATATGCATATGAATATATATAGCATGTTCAAACTCACAACAAAGATTGATGCCCCCTTTTACATCTGATTTACAAATGCCATTATCTCGGGTTCAAATAGATGAATGAACTTCCTATGAATTCGAATCTTCCAAACCCCCTTTATGTTGAATTCGACATGTATTCTATTTCGTAGCTAGCAATTTGGAATGTATCCATGCAAGTGACAAATGTATAAAGTGCTTCACACTAACAACATGGAGTGCACTAATTAATGTTTATATATGAATTGCAAAAGCATCCATTGCCTGTATTTCAAACCGCTCTCACTTTATGGATCGATAATATGAAATAAACACATGCACATGCTAGAATTCAATAGAGTATGGGTGTCTGATAGACCGATTTTCGTCCATACGCAATTTGCAAAATTCATGATCTCATCCAAAAATAATAATGCCATTTATATTTTAATTTAATGCGTAGAACCGCCTTTTACACGTAGATGCACTATACCTCGCCCCGTTCTCACAAACGCGTTATATATCTCTCTATCTAATGCATAAGTGCACACACTTTATATGCATCGGCATTTCTCTTTCACACATGCTCACAATCTCTCTTAGGGTGTCGGGGTGTCTCATGCACATGCTCTCTCTGTTTCTCTCTCTCTCTCTCTTTCTGACTACTATGTACCACTCTTTTCACTAATCTCAGTTGGAAAACACTATTTCTCTCACATGCATATATACACATGCACGGTCCTCTAATAGCCCTCTATACGCACATATATGTGCCTACGTGTCTCCCGCACGCACATTATCTTTAGGCCTCTCTCGCACACATTGCCCCCCGACACACCTCTCTCTTAGTAGTTGGCAGATATGATTTCATCATATCATTCGGTAGGATATCCCTGGCTATTAGGCTGGATGGTAATACGAGGCAAAGTTTTACCCTAGTTCGGATCGGACCCTTGCAGTTGAAGAAAGAGCCTACTCCTGGTATTGTATATTAGTGATAGGGTGTGTACAAAGTACACGTGAATACCAGGCATTGTGCATGTGTGTATACTATCGACGAACTAGCCCCCAAGCTTGTATAACATACTAAGGGCCTAGGGTTAGAAATCATATATAGTCGGCTCATGACCAATGGGGATAGAGTCCTCCGCGACTCTGGTAGCTTCGTGTTGTACGTCGAGTCCTCCACATGGGTCTGCATATAATACGTCTCGGTCCAACCTATATGTGGTGCAGGATGGAACCGACCCATGAGTCTTCATGTTGACCCACCCACAACTAGAAATGATGTGCCCACCACACCACGCACGCAATCGGCCACTAAGAAAATAAGCATAGACAATAGTACAACGGTATCTAGCTCACGATACATCTCCATATTTTGTTGATGACACTGACGGACTTTGCATTTGATGCGTGCTCCGTATTTTGTTGACGACACTTACGGTCATTGTATTTGAAGCGAAAGCACGATATGGTCAATGGACTTCAGAATAAGCTCAACACTGTCACCACGTACATTTTGTCATGCTAACCAACATGTGATTGGATGGTTAGAGGACAGTGGTTTCTCGAGCCCACCAAGGTTAAAGTCCCGATGCTCGCATTTATCTTGTGTTAATTTCAGTATTTTCCGGCGATGTACGTTCAGTGGGAGGAGATGTTCCACTCGACTACGAGGCACCTATGGTGACTTTGTAAAATCTCAAGATCATATATGCTGGCCCACTCTCTCGAAGGTGCTCATAGGGGTAGGGTTCGTGTGTGCGCGCTTATAGCGGTGAGTGCTTGCGCATATATATGAGCCCTTGCTTCTGTACCGTGTTAAACAAATACATATCATGATTATACGGTCACTGGCTGTGACACCCGGGTAATTAAGCTACAATAAACCCCTGCTAATGAAGCCACGTCACCTCGGTTACTGTTGTTAATCTTGTGTTAGTTTAAAACGGTTTAAATTCAAATTTAAACTTAAAGGCAAACAATACAAGTTTTCAAAAATTAAAACTAAAATGTTCGGGGGTTGTCAAATATTACAAAGTTAATTATGGTGGAGTAAACACATTTTTATAAAATGTCTAAGTTGTTAAAATGAATTAAAACAGAAAAGGAAAAATAAGAAAAGAAAGCAAACAAAACAAATAGAGAGAAAGAAAACCCCCTGGCCAACTGGGCCAAACGGCCCAGCCGGCCGGCCCAATGGCCCACCCGACCCCCTCACTCCCCTTATCCCCTCGGTCCACACCCGACCGAACCCAAGCCCGCACCCCACTCGCCCCACTCGCCCCCCTCCCGCATCGCCCACTCCTCCCCCCCGATCTGGATCGAGATCGGGGGCTCGACGCCGACGTTGCCCGGTGCTGTCCCGCCGGACGCCGGCGCCCCCACCGCCACACGACGCC